>NW_022994429.1:0-52026 GCF_012275295.1 Melopsittacus undulatus | reverse complement strand
TGCAAGTGGGCAAAAAATGGTTTGAAATAGCCAAAATTGGCTTTAGAAGGGTTAGAGATGAGCAAACAGGGTTAGAAATGGACAAAAAACGGCTTTAGAATGTTAAAGAAGTGCAAAACTGCCTTAGAAATGATCAAAGATGGCTTGAAGTGGATAAAAATGGTTTAAAGAGGGTTAGAACGTGCCAAAAATGGCTTCGAAAGGGATAGAGAAGCGCAAAAAAATGGGTTAGTTATGGCCGAAATTGGCCCAGAACTGTTAGAGGTGTGCAAACCTGGGTTGGAAAAGGAAAAATATGGCTTCAAATGGGTTGCAAGTGGGCAAAAATGGTTTAGAAATAGCCAAAATTGGCTTTAGAAGGGTTAGAGATGAGCAAAACATGGGTTAGAAATGGAAAAAAAGGCTTAGAATGGTGAAAAAAAGAAGTGCAAAAACTGGCTTAGAAATGATCAAAGATAGCTTGAAGGGGATTAAAAATGGTTTAAAGAGGATAGAACAGTGCCAAAAATGGCTTCGAAAGGGATAGAGAAGTGCAAAAAAAAGCCTGTAAAAATGGGTTAGTTATGGCCGAAATTGGCCCAGAACTGTTAGAGGTGTGCAAACCTGGGTTGGAAAAGGAAAAATATGGCTTCAAACGGGTTGCAAGTGGGCAAAAATGGTTTAGAAATAGCCAAAATTGGCTTTAGAAGGGTTAGAGATGAGCAAACATGGGTTAGAAATGGACAAAAACGGCTTTAGAATGGTTAAAGAAGTGCAAAACTGCCTTAGAAATGATCAAAGATGCTTGAAGTGGATTAAAAATGGTTTAAAGAGGGTTAGAACGTGCCAAAAATGGCTTCGAAAGGGATAGAGAAGTGCAAAAAATGGGTTAGTTATGGCCGAAATTGGCCCCAGAACTGTTAGAGGTGTGCAAACCTGGGTTGGAAAATGAAAAAATATGGCTTCAAATGGGTTGCAAGTGGGCAAAAATGGTTTAGAAATAGCCAAAATTGTCTTTGAAAGGGTTGGAGATGAGCAAAAACAGGTTAGAAATAGACAAAAGAGTCTTAAAAAAGGTCAGGGGAGTGCAAAGGTGATTTTGAAACAACCAAAGCCGGCTTAGAAATGGTAGTTAGAGTAGCAGAAAAACTGGGTTAGTTATTGCCAAAGATGGCTTAACAATGGATAGAGAAGTGCCAAAATGGGTTAGACATTGCCAGAATCGGAAACAAAAGTGTTATTGGCCTGTAAAAATGGGTTAATTATAGCCAAAATTAGCCCAAAAGTGTTAGAGGTGTGCAAAACCTGTGTTGGAAAAGGAAAAATATGGCTTCAAACGGGTTGCAAGTGGGCAAAAATGGTTTAGAAATAGCCAAAATTGGCTTTAGAAGGGTTAGAGATGAGCAAACATGGGTTAGAAATGGACAAAAACGGCTTTAGAATGGTTAAAGAAGTGCAAAAACTGCCTTAGAAATGATCAAAGATGGCTTGAAGTGGATTAAAAATGGTTTAAAGAGGGTTAGAACGTGCCAAAAATGGCTTCGAAAGGGATAGAGAAGTGCAAAAACGGGTTAGTTATGGCCGAAATTGGCCCCAGAACTGTTAGAGGTGTGCAAACCTGTGTTGGAAAAGGAAAAATATGGCTTCAAATGGGTTGCAAGTGGGCAAAAATGGTTTAGAAATAGCCAAAATTGGCTTTAGAAGGGTTAGAGATGAGCAAACATGGGTTAGAAATGGACAAAAAACGGCTTTAGAATGGTTAAAGAAGTGCAAAACTGCCTTAGAAATGATCAAAGATAGCTTGAAGTGGATTAAAAATGGTTTAAAGAGGTTTAGAACATGCCAAAAATGGCTTCGAAAGGGATAGAGAAGTGCAAAAATGGGTTAGTTATGGCCGAAAATGGCCCCAGAACTGTTAGAGGTGTGCAAACCTGGTTTGGAAAATGAAAAATATGGCTTCAAATGGGTTGCAAGTGGGCAAAAATGGTTTAGAAATAGCCAAAATTGGCTTTGAAAGGGTTGGAGATGAGCAAAAACAGGTTAGAAATAGACAAAAGAGTCTTAAAAAAGGTCAGGGGAGTGCAAAGGTGATTTTGAAAAACCAAAGCCGGCTTAGAAATGGTTAGAGTAGCAGAAAACTGGGTTAGTTATGCCAAAGATGGCTTAACAATGGATAGAGAAGTGCCAAAATGGGTTAGACATTGCCAGAATGGAAACAAAAGTGTTATTGGCCTGTAAAAATGGGTTAATTATAGCCAAAATTAGCCCCAAAAGTGTTAGAGGTGTGCAAACCTGTGTTGGAAAAGGAAAAATATGGCTTCAAACGGGTTGCAAGTGGGCAAAAATGGTTTAGAAATAGCCAAAATTGGCTTTAGAAGGGTTAGAGATGAGCAAACATGGGTTAGAAATGGACAAAAAACGGCTTTAGAATGGTTAAAGAAGTGCAAAAAACTGCCTTAGAAATGATCAAAGATGGCTTGAAGTGGATTAAAAGGTTTAAAGAGGGTTAGAACGTGCCAAAAATGGCTTCGAAAGGGATAGAGAAGTGCAAAAAAAGGGTTAGTTATGGCCAAAATTGGCCCAAAACTGTTAGAGGTGTGCAAACCTGGGTTGGAAAAGGAAAAATATGGCTTCAAATGGGTTGCAAGTGGGCAAAAATGGTTTAGAAATAGCCAAAATTGGCTTAGAAGGGTTAGAGATGAGCAAACATGGGTTAGAAATGGACAAAAACGGCTTAGAATGGTTAAAGAAGTGCAAAACTGCCTTAGAAATGATCAAAGATGGCTTGAAGTGGATTAAAAATGGTTTAAAGAGGTTTAGAACGTGCCAAAAATGGCTTCGAAAGGGATAGAGAAGTGCAAAAATGGGTTAGTATGTTATGCCGAAATTGGCCCCAGAACTGTTAGAGGTGTGCAAACCTGGTTGGAAAATGAAAAATATGGCTTCAAATGGGTTGCAAGTGGGCAAAAAATGGTTTAGAAATAGCCAAAATTGGCTTTGAAAGGGTTGGAGATGAGCAAAAACAGGTTAGAAATAGACAAAAGAGTCTTAAAAAAGGTCAGGGGAGTGCAAAGGTGATTTTGAAACAACCAAAGCCGGCTTAGAAATGGTTAGAGTAGCAGAAAACTGGGTTAGTTATTGCCAAAGATGGCTTAACAATGGATAGAGAAGTGCCAAAAGGTTAGACATTGCCAGAATCGGAAACAAAAGTGTTATTGGCCTGTTAAAAATGGGTTAATTATAGCCAAAATTAGCCCAAAAGTGTTAGAGGTGTGCAAACCTGTGTTGGAAAAGGAAAAATATGGCTTCAAACGGGTTGCAAGTGGGCAAAAATGGTTTAGAAATAGCCAAAATTGGCTTTAGAAGGGTTAGAGATGAGCAAACCTGGGTTGGAAAAGGAAAAACGGCTTTAGAATGGTTAAAGAAGTGCAAACTGCCTTAGAAATGATCAAAGATGGCTTGAAGTGGATTAAAAATGGTTTAAAGAGGGTTAGAACGTGCCAAAAATGGCTTCGAAAGGGATAGAGAAGTGCAAAAAATGGTTAGTTATGGCCGAAATTGGCCCCAGAACTGTTAGAGGTGTGCAAACCTGGTTGGAAAATGAAAAATATGGCTTCAAATGGGTTGCAAGTGGGCAAAAATGGTTTAGAAATAGCCAAAATTGGCTTTGAAAGGGTTGGAGATGAGCAAAAACAGGTTAGAAATAGACAAAAGAGTCTTAAAAAAGGTCAGGGGAGTGCAAAGGTGATTTTGAAACAACCAAAGCGGCTTAGAAATGGTTAGAGTAGCAGAAAACTGGGTTAGTTATTGCCAAAGATGGCTTAACAATGGATAGAGAAGTGCCAAAATGGGTTAGACATTGCCAGAATGGAAACAAAAGTGTTATTGGCCTGTAAAAATGGGTTAATTATAGCCAAAATTAGCCCAAAAGTGTTAGAGGTGTGCAAACCTGTGTTGGAAAAGGAAAAATATGGCTTCAAACGGGTTGCAAGTGGGCAAAAATGGTTTAGAAATAGCCAAAATTGGCTTTAGAAGGGTTAGAGATGAGCAAACATGGGTTAGAAATGGACAAAAACGGCTTTAGAATGGTTAAAGAAGTGCAAAACTGCCTTAGAAATGATCAAAGATGGCTTGAAGTGGATTAAAAATGGTTTAAAGAGGGTTAGAACGTGCCAAAAATGGCTTCGAAAGGGATAGAGAAGCGCAAAAAAACGGGTTAGTTATGGCCGAAATTGGCCCAGAACTGTTAGAGGTGTGCAAACCTGGTTGGAAAATGAAAAATAGCTTCAAATGGGTTGCAAGTGGGCAAAAATGGTTTAGAAATAGCCAAAATTGGCTTTAGAAGGGTTAGAGATGAGCAAACATGGGTTAGAAATGACAAAAAACGGCTTAGAATGGTTTAAAGAAGTGCAAAACTGCCTTAGAAATGATCAAAGATGGCTTGAAAGTGGATTAAAAAATGGTTTTTTAAAGAGGGTTATAGAAACGTGCCAAAAATGGCTTTCAGAAAGGGATAGAGAAGCGCAAAAAAAAAACGGGTTAATTATGGCCGAAATTGGCCCAAAACTGTTAGAGGTGTGCAAACCTGGGTTGGAAAAGGAAAAATATGGCTTCAAACGGGTTGCAAGTGGGCAAAAATGGTTTAGAAATAGCCAAAATTGGCTTTAGAAGGGTTAGAGATGAGCAAACATGGGTTAGAAATGGACAAAAACGGCTTTAGAATGGTTAAAGAAGTGCAAAAACTGCCTTAGAAATGATCAAAGATAGCTTGAAGTGGATTAAAAATGGTTTAAAGAGGGTTAGAACGTGCCAAAAATGGCTTCGAAAGGGATAGAGAAGTGCAAAAAAGGGTTAGTTATGGCCGAAATTGCCCCAGAACTGTTAGAGGTGTGCAAACCTGGGTTGGAAAATGAAAAATATGGCTTCAAATGGGTTGCAAGTGGGCAAAAAATGGTTAGAAATAGCCAAAATTGGCTTTGAAAGGGTTGGAGATGAGCAAAAACAGGTTAGAAATAAATAGACAAAAGAGTCTTAAAAAAGGTCAGGGGAGTGCAAAGGTGATTTTGAAACAACCAAAGCCGGCTTAGAAATGGTTAGAGTAGAGCAGAAAACTGGGTTAGTTATGCCAAAGATGGCTTAACAATGGATAGAGAAGTGCCAAAATGGGTTAGACATTGCCAGAATGGGAAACAAAAGTGTTATTGGCCTGTAAAAATGGGTTAATTATAGCCAAAATTAGCCCAAAAGTGTTAGAGGTGTGCAAACCTGTGTTGGAAAAGGAAAAATATGGCTTCAACGGGTTGCAAGTGGGCAAAAATGGTTTAGAAATAGCCAAAATTGGCTTTAGAAGGGTTAGAGATGAGCAAAACATGGGTTAGAAATGGACAAAAACGGCTTTAGAATGGTTAAAGAAGTGCAAAACTGCCTTAGAAATGATCAAAGATGGCTTGAAGTGGATTAAAAATGGTTTAAAGAGGGTTAGAACGTGCCAAAAATGGCTTCGAAAGGCATAGAGAAGAGAAGTGCAAAAATGGGTTAGTTATGGCCGAAATTGGCCCAGAACTGTTAGAGGTGTGCAAACCTGGGTTGGAAAAGGAAAAATATGGCTTCAAATGGGTTGCAAGTGGGCAAAAATGGTTTAGAAATAGCCAAAATTGGCTTTAGAAGGGTTAGAGATGAGCAAACATGGGTTAGAAATGGACAAAACGGCTTTAGAATGGTTAAAGAAGTGCAAAACTGCCTTAGAAATGATCAAAGATAGCTTGAAGTGGATTAAAAATGGTTTAAAGAGGGTTAGAACATGCCAAAAATGGCTTCGAAAGGGATAGAGAAGTGCAAAAATGGGTTAGTTATGGCCGAAATTGGCCCCAGAACTGTTAGAGGTGTGCAAACCTGGGTTGGAAAATGAAAAATATGGCTTCAAACGGGTTGCAAGTGGGCAAAAATGGTTTAGAAATAGCCAAAATTGGCTTTGAAAGGGTTGGAGATGAGCAAAAACAGGTTAGAAATAGACAAAAGAGTCTTTAAAAAAGGTCAGGGGAGTGCAAAGGTGATTTTGAAAACAACCAAAGCCGGCTTGAAATGGTTAAAGAGTAGCAGAAAACTGGGTTAGTTATTGCCAAAGATGGCTTAACAATGGATAGAGAAGTGCCAAAAATGGGTTAGACATTGCCAGAATGGGAAACAAAAGTGTTATTGGCCTGTAAAAATGGGTTAATTATAGCCAAAATTAGCCCAAAAGTGTTAGAGGTGTGCAAACCTGGTTGGAAAAGGAAAAATATGGCTTCAAACGGGTTGCAAGTGGGCAAAAAATGGTTTAGAAATAGCCAAAATTGGCTTTAGAAGGGTTAGAGATGAGCAAACATGGGTTAGAAATGGACAAAAACGGCTTTAGAATGGTTAAAGAAGTGCAAAACTGCCTTAGAAATGATCAAAGATGGCTTGAAGTGGATTAAAAATGGTTTAAGAGGGTTAGAACGTGCCAAAAATGGTTCGAAAGGGATAGAGAAGCGCAAAAAAACGGGTTAGTTATGGCCGAAATTGGCCCCAGAACTGTTAGAGGTGTGCAAACCTGGTTGGAAAAGGAAAAATATGGCTTCAAAGGGTTGCAAGTGGGCAAAAATGGTTTAGAAATAGCCAAAATTGGCTTTAGAAGGGTTAGAGATGAGCAAACATGGGTTAGAAATGGACAAAAACGGCTTTAGAATGGTTAAAGAAGCGCAAAACTGCCTTAGAAATGATCAAAGATAGCTTGAAGTGGATTAAAAATGGTTTAAAGAGGGTTAGAACATGCCAAAAATGGCTTCGAAAGGGATAGAGAAGTGCAAAAATGGGTTAGTTATGGCCGAAATTGGCCCCAGAACTGTTAGAGGTGTGCAAACCTGGGTTGGAAAATGAAAAATATGGCTTCAAACGGGTTGCAAGTGGGCAAAAATGGTTTAGAAATAGCCAAAATTGGCTTTGAAAGGGTTGGAGATGAGCAAAAACAGGTTAGAAATAGACAAAAGAGTCTTAAAAAAGGTCAGGGGAGTGCAAAGGTGATTTTGAAACAACCAAAGCCGGCTTAGAAATGGTTAGAGTAGCAGAAAACTGGGTTAGTTATTGCCAAAGATGGCTTAACAATGGATAGAGAAGTGCCAAAATGGGTTAGACATTGCCAGAATGGGAAACAAAAGTGTTATTGGCCTGTAAAAATGGGTTAATTATAGCCAAAATTAGCCCAAAAGTGTTAGAGGTGTGCAAACCTGTGTTGGAAAAGGAAAAATATGGCTTCAAACGGGTTGCAAGTGGGCAAAAATGGTTTAGAAATAGCCAAAATTGGCTTTAGAAGGGTTAGAGATGAGCAAACATGGGTTAGAAAGAAATGGACAAAAACGGCTTTAGAATGGTTAAAGAAGTGCAAAACTGCCTTAGAAATGATCAAAGATAGCTTGAAGTGGATTAAAAATGGTTTAAAGAGGGTTAGAACGTGCCAAAAATGGCTTCGAAAGGATAGAGAAGTGCAAAAATGGGTTAGTTATGGCCGAAATTGGCCCCAGAACTGTTAGAGGTGTGCAAACCTGGTTTGGAAAATGAAAAATATGGCTTCAAATGGGTTGCAAGTGGGCAAAAATGGTTTAGAAATAGCCAAAATTGGCTTTGAAAGGGTTGGAGATGAGCAAAAACAGGTTAGAAATAGACAAAAGAGTCTTAAAAAAGGTCAGGGGAGTGCAAAGGTGATTTTGAAACAACCAAAGCCGGCTTAGAAATGGTTAGAGTAGCAGAAAACTGGGTTAGTTATTGCCAAAGATGGCTTAACAATGGATAGAGAAGTGCCAAAATGGGTTAGACATTGCCAGAATCGGAAACAAAAGTGTTATTGGCCTGTAAAAATGGGTTAATTATAGCCAAAATTAGCCCAAAAGTGTTAGAGGTGTGCAAACCTGTGTTGGAAAAGGAAAAATATGGCTTCAAACGGGTTGCAAGTGGGCAAAAATGGTTTAGAAATAGCCAAAATTGGCTTTAGAAGGGTTAGAGATGAGCAAACATGGGTTAGAAATGGACAAAAACGGCTTTAGAATGGTTAAAGAAGTGCAAAACTGCCTTAGAAATGATCAAAGATGGCTTGAAGTGGATTAAAAATGGTTTAAAGAGGGTTAGAACGTGCCAAAAATGGCTTCGAAAGGGATAGAGAAGTGCAAAACTGGGTTAGTTATGGCCGAAATTGGCCCCAGAACTGTTAGAGGTGTGCAAACCTGGGTTGGAAAAGGAAAATATGGCTTCAAAGGGTTGCAAGTGGGCAAAAATGGTTTAGAAATAGCCAAAATTGGCTTAGAAGGGTTAGAGATGAGCAAACATGGGTTAGAAATGGACAAAAACGGCTTTAGAATGGTTAAAGAAGCGCAAAACTGCCTTAGAAATGATCAAAGATAGCTTGAAGTGGATTAAAAATGGTTTAAAGAGGGTTAGAACATGCCAAAAATGGCTTCGAAAGGGATAGAGAAGTGCAAAAATGGGTTAGTTATGGCCGAAATTGGCCCCAGAACTGTTAGAGGTGTGCAAACCTGGGTTGGAAAATGAAAAATATGGCTTCAAATGGGTTGCAAGTGGGCAAAAATGGTTTAGAAATAGCCAAAATTGCTTTGAAAGGGTTGGAGATGAGCAAAAAACAGGTTAGAAATAGACAAAAGAGTCTAAAAAAGGTCAGGGGAGTGCAAAGGTGATTTTGAAACAACCAAAGCCGGCTTAGAAATGGTTAGAGTAGCAGAAAACTGGGTTAGTTATTGCCAAAGATGGCTTAACAATGGATAGAGAAGTGCCAAAATGGGTTAGACATTGCCAGAATGGGAAACAAAAGTGTTATTGGCCTGTAAAAATGGGTAATTATAGCCAAAATTAGCCCAAAAGTGTTAGAGGTGTGCAAACCTGTGTTGGAAAAGGAAAAATATGGCTTCAAACGGGTTGCAAGTGGGCAAAAATGGTTTAGAAATAGCCAAAATTGGCTTTAGAAGGGTTAGAGATGAGCAAACATGGGTTAGAAATGGACAAAAACGGCTTTAGAATGGTTAAAGAAGTGCAAAAACTGCCTTAGAAATGATCAAAGATAGCTTGAAGTGGATTAAAAATGGTTTAAAGAGGGTTAGAACGTGCCAAAAATGGCTTCGAAAGGGATAGAGAAGTGCAAAAAGGGTTAGTTATGGCCGAAATTGGCCCCAGAACTGTTAGAGGTGTGCAAACCTGGTTTGGAAAATGAAAAATATGGCTTCAAATGGGTTGCAAGTGGGCAAAAATGGTTTAGAAATAGCCAAAATTGGCTTTGAAAGGGTTGGAGATGAGCAAAAACAGGTTAGAAATAGACAAAAGAGTCTTAAAAAGGTCAGGGGAGTGCAAAGGTGATTTTGAAACAACCAAAGCCGGCTTAGAAATGGTTAGAGTAGCAGAAAACTGGGTTAGTTATTGCCAAAGATGGCTTAACAATGGATAGAGAAGTGCCAAAATGGGTTAGACATTGCCAGAATCGGAAACAAAAGTGTTATTGGCCTGTAAAAATGGGTTAATTATAGCCAAAATTAGCCCAAAAGTGTTAGAGGTGTGCAAACCTGTGTTGGAAAAGGAAAAATATGGCTTCAAACGGGTTGCAAGTGGGCAAAAAATGGTTTAGAAATAGCCAAAATTGGCTTTAGAAGGGTTAGAGATGAGCAAACATGGGTTAGAAATGGACAAAAAGGCCTTTAGAATGGTTAAAGAAGTGCAAAACTGCCTTAGAAATGATCAAAGATGGCTTGAAGTGGATTAAAAATGGTTTAAAGAGGGTTAGAACGTGCCAAAAATGGCTTCGAAAGGGATAGAGAAGTGCAAAAAATGGGTTAGTTATGGCCGAAATTGGCCCCAGAACTGTTAGAGGTGTGCAAACCTGGTTTGGAAAATGAAAAAATATGGCTTCAAATGGGTTGCAAGTGGGCAAAAATGGTTTAGAAATAGCCAAAATTGGCTTTGAAAGGGTTGGAGATGAGCAAAAACAGGTTAGAAATAGACAAAAGAGTCTTAAAAAAGGTCAGGGGAGTGCAAAGGTGATTTTGAAACAACCAAAGCCGGCTTAGAAATGGTTAGAGTAGCAGAAAACTGGGTTAGTTATTGCCAAAGATGGCTTAACAATGGATAGAGAAGTGCCAAAATGGGTTAGACATTGCCAGAATGGAAACAAAAGTGTTATTGCCTGTAAAAATGGGTTAATTATAGCCAAAATTAGCCCAAAAGTGTTAGAGGTGTGCAAACCTGTGTTGGAAAAGGAAAAATATGGCTTCAAACGGGTTGCAAGTGGGCAAAAATGGTTTAGAAATAGCCAAAATTGGCTTTAGAAGGGTTAGAGATGAGCAAACATGGGTTAGAAATGGACAAAAACGGCTTTAGAATGGTTAAAGAAGTGCAAAACTGCCTTAGAAATGATCAAAGATGGCTTGAAGTGGATTAAAAATGGTTTAAAGAGGGTTAGAACGTGCCAAAAATGGCTTCGAAAGGGATAGAGAAGTGCAAAAAAAGGGTTAGTTATGGCCGAAATTGGCCCCAGAACTGTTAGAGGTGTGCAAACCTGGGTTGGAAAATGAAAAATATGGCTTCAAATGGGTTGCAAGTGGGCAAAAATGGTTTAGAAATAGCCAAAATTGGCTTTGAAAGGGTTGGAGATGAGCAAAAACAGGTTAGAAATAGACAAAAGAGTCTAAAAAAGGTCAGGGGAGTGCAAAGGTGATTTTGAAACAACCAAAGCCGGCTTAGAAATGGTTAGAGTAGCAGAAAACTGGGTTAGTTATTGCCAAAGATGGCTTAACAATGGATAGAGAAGTGCCAAAATGGGTTAGACATTGCCAGAATGGGAAACAAAAGTGTTATTGGCCTGTAAAAATGGGTTAATTATAGCCAAAATTAGCCCAAAAGTGTTAGAGGTGTGCAAACCTGTGTTGGAAAAGGAAAAATGGCTTCAAACGGGTTGCAAGTGGGCAAAAATGGTTTAGAAATAGCCAAAATTGGCTTTAGAAGGGTTAGAGATGAGCAAACATGGTTAGAAATGGACAAAAACGGCTTTAGAATGGTTAAAGAAGTGCAAAACTGCCTTAGAAATGATCAAAGATGGCTTGAAGTGGATTAAAAATGGTTTAAAGAGGGTTAGAACGTGCCAAAAATGGCTTCGAAAGGGATAGAGAAGTGCCAAAAAATGGGTTAGTTATGGCCGAAATTGGCCCCAGAACTGTTAGAGGTGTGCAAACCTGGGTTGGAAAAGGAAAAATATGGCTTCAAATGGGTTGCAAGTGGGCAAAAATGGTTTAGAAATAGCCAAAATTGGCTTTAGAAGGGTTAGGTTAGAGATGAGCAAACATGGGTTAGAAATGGACAAAACCGGCTTTAGAATGGTTAAAGAAGCGCAAAACTGCCTTAGAAATGATCAAAGATAGCTTGAAGTGGATTAAAAATGGTTTAAAGAGGGTTAGAACATGCCAAAATGGCTTCGAAAGGGATAGAGAAGTGCAAAAAATGGGTTAGTTATGGCCGAAATTGGCCCCAGAACTGTTAGAGGTGTGCAAACCTGGTTTGGAAAATGAAAAATATGGCTTCAAACGGGTTGCAAGTGGGCAAAAATGGTTTAGAAATAGCCAAAATTGGCTTTGAAAGGTTGGAGATGAGCAAAAACAGGTTAGAAATAGACAAAAGAGTCTTAAAAAGGTCAGGGGAGTGCAAAGGTGATTTTGAAACAACCAAAGCCGGCTTAGAAATGGTTAGAGTAGCAGAAAAACTGGTTAGTTATTGCCAAAGATGGCTTAACAATGGATAGAGAAGTGCCAAAATGGGTTAGACATTGCCAGAATGGGAAACAAAAGTGTTATTGGCCTGTAAAAATGGGTTAATTATAGCCAAAATTAGCCCAAAAGTGTTAGAGGTGTGCAAACCTGTGTTGGAAAGGAAAAATATGGCTTCAAACGGGTTGCAAGTGGGCAAAAAATGGTTTAGAAATAGCCAAAATTGGCTTTAGAAGGGTTAGAGATGAGCAAACATGGGTTAGAAATGGACAAAAACGGCTTTAGAATGGTTAAAGAAGTGCAAAACTGCCTTAGAAATGATCAAAGATGGCTTGAAGTGGATTAAAAATGGTTTAAAGAGGGTTAGAACGTGCCAAAAAGGCTTCGAAAGGGATAGAGAAAGTGCCAAAAACGGGTTAGTTATGGCCGAAATTGGCCCCAGAAATGTTAGAGGTGTGCAAAACCTGGGTTTGGAGGAAAATGAAAAATATGGCTTCAAATGGTGTGCAAGTGGGCAAAAAAATGGTTTAGAAATAGCCAAATTGGCTTTTAGAAGGGTTAGAGATGAGCAAAACATGGGTTAGAAAGGACAAAAACGGCTTAGAATGATTAAAGAAGTGCCAAAACTGCCTTAGAAATGATCAAAGATAGCTGAAGTGGGATTAAAAATGGTTTAAAGAGGGTTAGAACGAAAAATGCCAAAAATGGCTTCGAAAGGGATAGAGAAGTGCAAAAAAATGGGTTAGTTATGGCCGAAATTGGCCCCAGAACTGTTAGAGGTGTGCAAACCTGGTTTGGAAAATGAAAAATATGGCTTCAAACGGGTTGCAAGTGGGCAAAAATGGTTTAGAAATAGCCAAAATTGGCTTTGAAAGGGTTGGAGATGAGCAAAACCAGGTTAGAAATAGACAAAAGAGTCTTAAAAAAGGTTCAGGGGAGTGAGGCAAAGGTGATTTTGAAACAACCAAAGCGGCTTAGAAATGGTTAGAGTAGCAGAAAACTGGGTAGTTATTGCCAAAGATGGCTTAAACAATGGATAGAGAAGTGCCAAAAATGGGTTAGACATTGCCAGAATGGGAAACAAAAGTGTTATTGGCCTGTAAAAATGGTTAATTATAGCCAAAATTAGCCAAAAAGTGTTAGAGGTGTGCAAACCTGTGTTGGAAAAGGAAAAATATGGCTTCAAACGGGTTGCAAGTGGGCAAAAATGGTTTAGAAATAGCCACAAAATGGCTTTAGAAAGGGTTAGAGATGAGCAAACATGGGTTAGAAATGGACAAAAACGGCTTAGAATGGTTAAAGAAGCGCAAAACTGCCTTAGAAATGATCAAAGATGGCTTGAAGTGGATTAAAAATGGTTTAAAGAGGGTTAGAACGTGCCAAAAATGGCTTCGAAAGGGATAGAGAAGTGCAAAAAATGGGTTAGTTATGGCCGAAATTGCCCCAGAACTGTTAGAGGTGTGCAAACCTGGTTTGGAAAATGAAAAAATATGGCTTCAAATGGGTTGCAAGTGGGCAAAAATGGTTTAGAAATAGCCAAAATTGGCTTTGAAAGGGTTGGAGATGAGCAAAAACAGGTTAGAAATAGACAAAAGAGTTTTAAAAAAGTCAGGGGAGCAAAGGTGATTTTGAAACAACCAAAGCCGGCTTAGAAATGGTTAGAGTAGCAGAAAACTGGTTAGTTATTGCAAAGATGGCTTAACAATGGATAGAGAAGTGCCCCAAAATGGGTTAGACATTGAGAATGGGAAACAAAAGTGTTATTGGCCTGTAAAAATGGGTTAATTATAGCCAAAATTAGCCCAAAAGTGTTAGAGGTGTGCAAAACCTGTGTTGGAAAAGGAAAAATGGCTTCAAACGGGTTGCAAGTGGGCAAAAAATGGTTTTAGAAATAGCCAAAATTGGCTTTAGAAGGGTTAGAGATGAGCAAACATGGGTTAGAAATGGACAAAAAACGGCTTTAGAATGGTTAAAGAAGTGCAAAACTGCCTTAGAAATGATCAAAGATGGCTTGAAGTGGATTAAAAATGGTTTAAAGAGGGTTAGAACGTGCCAAAAATGGCTTCGAAAAGGATAGAGAAGTGCCAAAAAATGGGTTAGTTATGGCCGAAATTGGCCCCAGAAAAAAAATACTGAAAGCCCAGAACTGTAGAGGTGTGCAAACCTGGTTGGAAAAGGAAAAATATGGCTTCAAATGGGTTGCAAGTGGGCAAAAATGGTTTAGAAATAGCCAAAATTGGCTTTAGAAGGGTTAGAGATGAGCAAACATGGGTTAGAAATGGACAAAACCGCTTTAGAATGGTTAAAGAAGCGCAAAACTGCCTTAGAAATTAGAAATGATCAAAGATAGCTTGAAGTGGATTAAAAATGGTTTAAAGAGGGTTAGAACATGCCAAAAATGGCTTCGAAAGGGATAGAGAAGTGCAAAAAAAATGGGTTAGTTATGGCCGAAATTGGCCCCAGAACTGTTAGAGGTGTGCAAACCTGGTTTGGAAAATGAAAAATATGGCTTCAAACGGGTTGCAAGTGGGCAAAAAATGGTTTAGAAATAGCCAAAATTGGCTTTGAAAGGGTTGGAGATGAGCAAAAACAGGTTAGAAATAGACAAAAGAGTCTTAAAAAAGGTCAGGGGAGTGCAAAGGTGATTTTGAAACAACCAAAGCCGGCTTAGAAATGGTTAGAGTAGCAGAAAACTGGGTTAGTTATTGCCAAAGATGGCTTAACAATGGATAGAGAAGTGCCAAAATGGGTTAGACATTGCCAGAATCAAGGAAACAAAAGTGTTATTGGCCTGTAAAAAATGGGTTATTTATAGCCAAAATTAGCCCAAAAGTGTTTAGAGGTGTGCAAACCTGTGTTGGAAAAGGAAAATATGGCTTCAAACGGGTTGCAAGTGGGCAAAAATGGTTTAGAAATAGCCAAAATTGGCTTTAGAAGGGTTAGAGATGAGCAAACATGGGTTAGAAATGGACAAAAACGGCTTTAGAATGGTTAAAGAAGTGCAAAAACTGCCTTAGAAATGATCAAAGATGGCTTGAAGTGGATTAAAAATGGTTTAAAGAGGGTTAGAACGTGCCAAAAATGGCTTCGAAAGGGATAGAGAAGTGCAAAAAAAAATGGGTTAGTTATGGCCGAAATTGGCCCCAGAACTGTTAGAGGTGTGCAAACTGGGTTGGAAAATGAAAAATATGGCTTCAAATGGGTTGCAAGTGGGCAAAAAATGGTTTAGAAATAGCAAAATTGGCTTTAGAAGGGTTAGAGATGAGCAAACATGGGTTAGAAATGGACAAAAAACGGCTTTAGAATGGTTAAAGAAGCGCAAAACTGCCTTAGAAATGATCAAAGATAGCTTGAAGTGGATTAAAAATGGTTTAAAGAGGGTTAGAACATGCCAAAAAATGGCTTCGAAAGGGATAGAGAAGTGCAAAAAATGGGTTAGTTATGGCCGAAATTGGCCCCAGAACTGTTAGAGGTGTGCAAACCTGGGTTGGAAAATGAAAAATATGGCTTCAAATGGGTTGCAAGTGGGCAAAAATGGTTTAGAAATAGCCAAAATTGGCTTTGAAAGGGTTGGAGATGAGCAAAACAGGTTAGAGAATAGACAAAAGAGTCTTAAAAAAGGTCAGGGGAGTGCAAAGGTGATTTTGAAACAACCAAAGCCGGCTTAGAAATGGTTAGAGTAGCAGAAAACTGGGTTAGTTATTGCCAAAGATGGCTTAACAATGGATAGAGAAGTGCCAAAATGGGTTAGACATTGCCAGAATCGGAAACAAAAGTGTTATTGGCCTGTAAAAATGGGTTAATTATAGCCAAAATTAGCCCAAAAGTGTTAGAGGTGTGCAAACCTGTGTTGGAAAAGGAAAAATATGGCTTCAAACGGGTTGCAAGTGGGCAAAAATGGTTTAGAAATAGCCAAAATTGGCTTTAGAAGGGTTAGAGATGAGCAAACATGGGTTAGAAATGGACAAAAACGGCTTTAGAATGGTTAAAGAAGCGCAAAACTGCCTTAGAAATGATCAAAGATAGCTTGAAGTGGATTAAAAATGGTTTAAAGAGGGTTAGAACGTGCCAAAAATGGCTTCGAAAGGGATAGAGAAGTGCAAAAATGGGTTAGTTATGGCCGAAATTGGCCCCAGAACTGTTAGAGGTGTGCAAACCTGGTTGGTTGGAAAATGAAAAAATATGGCTTCAAATGGGTTGCAAGTGGGCAAAAATGGTTTAGAAATAGCCAAAATTGGCTTTGAAAGGGTTAGAGATGAGCAAAAAAGAGGTAGTTAGAAATGGACAAAAAAAACGGCTTTAGAATGGTTAAAGAAGCGCAAAAAAACGGCCTTAGAAATGATCAAA
This sequence comes from Melopsittacus undulatus, assembly GCF_012275295.1. NCBI lineage: Eukaryota > Metazoa > Chordata > Aves > Psittaciformes > Psittaculidae > Melopsittacus > Melopsittacus undulatus. Next base: position 35,932 of record NW_022994429.1, on the reverse strand, counting down.
GATAGCTGAAGAAGTGGATTAAAAATGGTTTAAAGAGGGTTAGAACATGCCAAAAAAATGGCTTCGAAAGGGATAGAGAAGTGCAAAAAATGGGTTAGTTATGGCCGAAATTGGCCCCAGAACTGTTAGAGGTGTGCAAACCTGGGTTGGAAAATGAAAAATATGGCTTCAAACGGGTTGCAAGTGGGCAAAAAATGGTTTGAAATAGCCAAAACCAAAATTGGCTTTGAAAGGGTTGGAGATGAGCAAAAACAGGTTTAGAAATAGACAAAAGAGTCTTAAAAAAGGTCAGGGGAGTGCAAAAAGGTGATTTTGAAACAACCAAAGCGGCTTAGAAATGGTTAGAGTAGCAGAAAACTGGGTTTAGTTATGCCAAAGATGGCTTAACAATGGATAGAGAAGTGCCAAAATGGGTTAGACATTGCCAGAATCAATGGGAAAAAACAAAAGTGTTATTGGCCTGTAAAAATGGGTTAATTATAGCCAAAATTAGCCCAAAAGTGTTAGAGGTGTGCAAACCTGTGTTGGAAAAGGAAAATATGGCTTCAAACGGGTTGCAAGTGGGCAAAAATGGTTTAGAAATAGCCAAAATTGGCTTTAGAAGGGGTTAGAGATGAGCAAAAAACATGGGTTAGAAATGGACAAAAAAGGCTTAGTAGAATGGTTAAAGAAGCGCAAAAAAACTTCCTTAGAAATGATCAAAGATAGCTTGAAGTGGATTAAAAATGGATTTTAAAAGAGGGTTTAGAACGTGCCAAAAAATGGCTTCGAAAGGGATAGAGAAGTGCAAAAAAAAATGGGTTAGTTATGGCCGAAATTGGCCCCAGAACAAAACTGTTAGAGGTGTGCAAACCTGTGTTGGAAAAGGAAAAGGAAAATATGGCTTCAAACGGGTTGCAATGGGCAAAAATGGTTTAGAAATAGCCAAAATGGCTTTAGAAGGGTTAGAGATGAGCAAAATGGGTAGAATAGAAATGGACAAAAAACGGCTTTAGAATGGTTTAAAGAAGTGCAAAACTGCCTTAGAAATGATCAAAGATAGCTTGAAGTGGATTAAAAATGGTTTAAAGAGGGTTTTAGAACGTGCCAACAAAAAATGGCTTCGAAGGGATAGAGAAGTGCAAAAAATGGGTTAGTTATATGATGCCGAAATTGGCCCCAGAACTGTTAGAGGTGTGCAAACCTGGGTTGGAAAATGAAAAATATGGCTTCAAACGGGTTGCAAGTGGGCAAAAATGGTTTAGAAATAGCCAAAATTGGCTTTGAAAGGGTTGGAGATGAGCAAAAACAGGTTAGAAATAGACAAAAGAGTCTTAAAAAAGGTCAGGGGAGTGCAAAGGTGATTTTGAAACAACCAAAGCCGGCCTTAGAAATGGTTAGAGTAGCAGAAGAAAACTGGGTTAGTTATTGCCAAAGATGGCTTAACAATGGATAGAGAAGTGCCAAAATGGGTTAGACATTGCCAGAATGGGAAACAAAAAAGTGTTATTGGCTGTAAAAATGGGTTAATTATAGCCAAAATTAGCCCAAAAGTGTTTAGAGGTGTGCAAACCTGTGTTGGAAAAGGAAAAATATGGCTTCAAACGGGTTGCAAGTGGGCAAAAATGGTTTAGAAATAGCCAAAATTGGCTTTAGAAGGGTTAGAGATGAGCAAACATGGGTTAGAAATGGACAAAAACGGCTTTAGAATGGTTAAAGAAGCGCAAAACTGCCTTAGAAATGATCAAAGATAGCTTGAAGTGGATTAAAAATGGTTTAAAGAGGGTTAGAACGTGCCAAAAATGGCTTCGAAAGGGATAGAGAAGTGCAAAAAACGGTTAGTATGGCCGAAATTGGCCCCAGAACTGTTAGAGGTGTGCAAACCTGGTTTGGAAAATGAAAAATATGGCTTCAAATGGGTTGCAAGTGGGCAAAAAATGGTTTAGAAATAGCCAAAATTGTCTTTGAAAGGGTTGGAGATGAGCAAAAAACAGGTTAGAAATAGACAAAAGAGTCTTAAAAAAGGTCAGGGGAGTGCAAAGGTGATTTTGAAACAACCAAAGCCGGCTTAGAAATGGTTAGAGTAGCAGAAAACTGGGTTAGTTATTGCCAAAGATGGCTTAACAATGGATAGAGAAGTGCCAAAATGGGTTAGACATTGGACAGCAGAATGGGAAACAAAAGTGTTATTGGCCTGTAAAAATGGGTTAATTATAGCCAAAATTAGCCCAAAAGTGTTAGAGGTGTGCAAACCTGTGTTGGAAAAGGAAAATATGGCTTCAAACGGGTTGCAAGTGGGCAAAAATGGTTAGAAATAGCCAAAATTGGCTTTAGAAGGGTTAGAGATGAGCAAACATGGGTTAGAAATGGACACAAAACCGGCTTTAGAATGGTTAAAGAAGCGCAAAACTGCCTTAGAAATGATCAAAGATAGCTTGAAGTGGATTAAAAATGGTTTAAAGAGGGTTAGAACATGCCAAAAATGGCTTCGAAAGGATAGAGAAGTGCAAAAATGGGTTAGTTATGGCCGAAATTGGCCCCAGAACTGTTAGAGGTGTGCAAACCTGGGTTGGAAAATGAAAAATATGGCTTCAAATGGGTTGCAAGTGGGCAAAAATGGTTTAGAAATAGCCAAAATTGTCTTTGAAAGGGTTGGAGATGAGCAAAAAAACAGGTTAGAAATAGACAAAAGAGTCTTAAAAAAGGTCAGGGGAGTGCAAAGGTGATTTTGAAACAACCAAAGCCGGCTTAGAAATGGTTAGAGTAGCAGAAAACTGGGTTAGTTATTGCCAAAGATGGCTTAACAATGGATAGAGAAGTGCCAAAATGGGTTAGACATTGCCAGAATCGGAAACAAAAGTGTTATTGGCCTGTAAAAATGGGTTAATTATAGCCAAAATTAGCCCAAAAGTGTTAGAGGTGTGCAAACCTGTGTTGGAAAAGGAAAAATATGGCTTCAAACGGGTTGCAAGTGGGCAAAAAATGGTTTAGAAATAGCCAAAATTGGCTTTAGAAGGGTTAGGTAGAGATGAGCAAACATGGGTTAGAAATGGACAAAAACGGCTTTAGAATGGTTAAAGAAGCGCAAAACTGCCTTAGAAATGATCAAAGATAGCTTGAAGTGGATTAAAAATGGTTTAAAGAGGGTTAGAACGTGCCAAAAATGGCTTCGAAAGGGATAGAGAAGTGCAAAAAATGGGTTAGTTATGGCCGAAATTGCCCCAGAACTGTTAGAGGTGTGCAAACCTGGGTTGGAAAATGAAAAATATGGCTTCAAATGGGTTGCAAGTGGGCAAAAATGGTTTAGAAATAGCCAAAATTGGCTTTGAAAGGGTTGGAGATGAGCAAAACAGGTTAGAAATAGACAAAAGAGTCTTAAAAAAGGTCAGGGGAGTGCAAAGGTGATTTTGAAACAACCAAAGCCGGCTTAGAAATGGTTAGAGTAGCAGAAAACTGGGTTAGTTATTGCCAAAGATGGCTTAACAATGGATAGAGAAGTGCCAAAATGGGTTAGACATTGCCAGAATCGGAAACAAAAGTGTTATTGGCCTGTAAAAATGGGTTAATTATAGCCAAAATTAGCCCAAAAGTGTTAGAGGTGTGCAAACCTGTGGTTGGAAAAGGAAAAATATGGCTTCAAACGGGTTGCAAGTGGGCAAAAATGGTTTAGAAATAGCCAAAATTGGCTTTAGAAGGGGTTAGAGATGAGCAAACATGGGTTAGAAATGGACAAAAACGGCTTTAGAATGGTTAAAGAAGTGCAAAACTGCCTTAGAAATGATCAAAGATAGCTTGAAGTGGATTAAAAATGGTTTAAAGAGGGTTAGAACGTGCCAAAAATGGCTTCGAAAGGGATAGAGAAGTGCAAAAATGGGTTAGTTATGGCCGAAATTGGCCCCAGAACTGTTAGAGGTGTGCAAACCTGGGTTGGAAAATGAAAAATATGGCTTCAAATGGTTGCAAGTGGGCAAAAAATGGTTTAGAAATAGCCAAAATTGGCTTTGAAAGGGTTGGAGATGAGCAAAAACAGGTTAGAAATAGACAAAAAGAGTCTTTAAAAAAGGTCAGGGGAGTGCAAAGGTGATTTTGAAACAACCAAAGCCGGCTTAGAAATGGTTAGAGTAGCAGAAAACTGGGTTAGTTATTGCCAAAGATGGCTTAATGGATAGAGAAGTGCCAAAATGGGTTAGACATTGCCAGAATCGGAAACAAAAGTGTTATTGGCCTGTTAAAAATGGGTTAATTATAGCCAAAATTAGCCCAAAAGTGTTAGAGGTGTGCAAACCTGTGTTGGAAAAGGAAAAAATATGGCTTCAAACGGGTTGCAAGTGGGCAAAAATGGTTTAGAAATAGCCAAAATTGGCTTTAGAAGGGTTAGAGATGAGCAAACATGGGTTAGAAATGGACAAAAAACGGCTTTAGAATGGTTTAAAGAAGTGCAAAACTGCCTTAGAAATGATCAAAGATGGCTTGAAGTGGATTAAAAATGGTTTAAAGAGGGTTAGAGACGTGCCAAAAATGGCTTCGAAAGGGATAGAGAAGTGCAAAAAAAACGGGTTAGTTATGGCCGAAATTGGCCCCAGAACTGTTAGAGGTGTGCAAACCTGGGTTGGAAAAGGAAAAATATGGCTTCAAATGGGTTGCAAGTGGGCAAAAATGGTTTAGAAATAGCCAAAATTGGCTTTAGAAGGGTTAGAGATGAGCAAACATGGGTTAGAAATGGACAAAAACGGCTTTAGAATGGTTAAAGAAGCGCAAAACTGCCTTAGAAATGATCAAAGATAGCTTGAAGTGGATTAAAAATGGTTTAAAGAGGGTTAGAACATGCCAAAAAATGGCTTCGAAAGGGATAGAGAAGTGCAAAAATGGGTTAGTTATGGCCGAAATTGGCCCCAGAACTGTTAGAGGTGTGCAAACCTGGTTGGAAAATGAAAAATATGGCTTCAAACGGGTTGCAAGTGGGCAAAAATGGTTTAGAAATAGCCAAAATTGGCTTTGAAAGGGTTGGAGATGAGCAAAAACAGGTTAGAAATAGACAAAAGAGTCCTTAAAAAAGGTCAGGGGAGTGCAAAGGTGATTTTGAAACAACCAAAGCCGGCTTAGAAATGGTTAGAGTAGCAGAAAAACTGGGTTAGTTATTGCCAAAGATGGCTTAACAATGGATAGAGAAGTGCCAAAATGGGTTAGACATTGCCAGAATTGGAAACAAAAGTGTTATTGGCCTGTAAAAATGGGTTAATTATAGCCAAAATTAGCCCAAAAGTGTTAGAGGTGTGCAAACCTGTGTTGGAAAAGGAAAAATATGGCTTCAAACGGGTTGCAAGTGGGCAAAAATGGTTTAGAAATAGCCAAAATTGGCTTTAGAAGGGTTAGAGATGAGCAAACATGGGTTAGAAATGGACAAAAACGGCTTTAGAATGGTTAAAGAAGCGCAAAACTGCCTTAGAAATGATCAAAGATAGCTTGAAGTGGATTAAAAATGGTTTAAAGAGGGTTAGAACGTGCCAAAAATGGCTTCGAAAGGCATAGAGAAGTGCAAAAAATGGGTTAGTTATGGCCGAAATTGGCCCCAGAACTGTTAGAGGTGTGCAAACCTGGTTTGGAAAATGAAAAATATGGCTTCAAATGGGTTGCAAGTGGGCAAAAATGGTTTAGAAATAGCCAAAATTGGCTTTGAAAGGGTTGGAGATGAGCAAAAACAGGTTAGAAATAGACAAAAGAGTCTTAAAAAAGGTCAGGGGAGTGCAAAGGTGATTTTGAAACAACCAAAGCCGGCTTAGAAATGGTTAGAGTAGCAGAAAACTGGGTTAGTTATTGCCAAAGATGGCTTAACAATGGATAGAGAAGTGCCAAAATGGGTTAGACATTGCCAGAATCGGAAACAAAAGTGTTATTGGCCTGTAAAAATGGGTTAATTATAGCCAAAATTAGCCCAAAAGTGTTAGAGGTGTGCAAACCTGTGTTGGAAAAGGAAAAATATGGCTTCAAACGGGTTGCAAGTGGGCAAAAATGGTTTAGAAATAGCCAAAATTGGCTTTAGAAGGGTTAGAGATGAGCAAACATGGGTTAGAAATGGACAAAAACGGCTTTAGAATGGTTAAAGAAGTGCAAAACTGCCTTAGAAATGATCAAAGATGGCTTGAAGTGGATTAAAAATGGTTTAAAGAGGGTTAGAACGTGCCAAAAATGGCTTCGAAAGGGATAGAGAAGCGCAAAAAATGGGTTAGTTATGGCCGAAATTGGCCCCAGAACTGTTAGAGGTGTGCAAACCTGGGTTGGAAAAGGAAAATATGGCTTCAAATGGGTTGCAAGTGGGCAAAAATGGTTTAGAAATAGCCAAAATTGGCTTTAGAAGGGTTAGAGATGAGCAAACATGGGTTAGAAATGGACAAAACCGGCTTTAGAATGGTTAAAGAAGCGCAAAACTGCCTTAGAAATGATCAAAGATAGCTTGAAGTGGATTAAAAATGGTTTAAAGAGGGTTAGTAGAACATGCCAAAAATGGCTTCGAAAGGGATAGAGAAGTGCAAAAAATGGGTTAGTTATGGCCGAAATTGGCCCCAGAACTGTTAGAGGTGTGCAAACCTGGTTTGGAAAATGAAAAATATGGCTTCAAATGGGTTGCAAGTGGGCAAAAATGGTTTAGAAATAGCCAAAATTGGCTTTGAAAGGGTTGGAGATGAGCAAAAACAGGTTAGAAATAGACAAAAGAGTCTTAAAAAAGGTCAGGGGAGTGCAAAGGTGATTTTGAAACAACCAAAGCCGGCTTAGAAATGGTTAGAGTAGCAGAAAACTGGGTTAGTTATTGCCAAAGATGGCTTAACAATGGATAGAGAAGTGCCAAAATGGGTTAGACATTGCCAGAATTGGAAACAAAAGTGTTATTGGCCTGTAAAAATGGGTTAATTATAGCCAAAATTAGCCCAAAAGTGTTAGAGGTGTGCAAACCTGTGTTGGAAAAGGAAAAATATGGCTTCAAACGGGTTGCAAGTGGGAAAAAATGGTTTAGAAATAGCCAAAATTGGCTTTAGAAGGGTTAGAGATGAGCAAACATGGGTTAGAAATGGACAAAAACGGCTTTAGAATGGTTAAAGAAGTGCAAAAACTGCCTTAGAAATGATCAAAGATGGCTTGAAGTGGATTAAAAATGGTTTAAAGAGGGTTAGAACGTGCCAAAAATGGCTTCGAAAGGATAGAGAAGCGCAAAAAAACGGGTTAGTTATGGCCGAAATTGGCCCCAGAACTGTTAGAGGTGTGCAAACCTGGGTTGGAAAAGGAAAAATATGGCTTCAAATGGGTTGCAAGTGGGCAAAAATGGTTTAGAAATAGCCAAAATTGGCTTTAGAAGGGTTAGAGATGAGCAAACATGGGTTAGAAATGGACAAAAAACGGCTTTAGAATGGTTAAAGAAGCGCAAAACTGCCTTAGAAATGATCAAAGATAGCTTGAAGTGGATTAAAAATGGTTTAAAGAGGGTTAGAACATGCCAAAAATGGCTTCGAAAGGGATAGAGAAGTGCAAAAATGGGTTAGTTATGGCCGAAATTGGCCCCAGAACTGTTAGAGGTGTGCAAACCTGGGTTGGAAAATGAAAAATATGGCTTCAAAGGGTTGCAAGTGGGCAAAAATGGTTTAGAAATAGCCAAAATTGTCTTTGAAAGGGTTGGAGATGAGCAAAAACAGGTTAGAAATAGACAAAAGAGTCTTAAAAAAGGTCAGGGGAGTGCAAAGGTGATTTTGAAACAACCAAAGCCGGCTTAGAAATGGTTTAGAGTAGCAGAAAACTGGGTTAGTTATTGCCAAAGATGGCTTAACAATGGATAGAGAAGTGCCAAAATGGGTTAGACATTGCCAGAATCGGAAACAAAAGTGTTATTGGCCTGTAAAAATGGGTTAATTATAGCCAAAATTAGCCCAAAAGTGTTAGAGGTGTGCAAACCTGTGTTGGAAAAGGAAAAATATGGCTTCAAACGGGTTGCAAGTGGGCAAAAATGGTTTAGAAATAGCCAAAATTGGCTTTAGAAGGGTTAGAGATGAGCAAACATGGGTTAGAAATGGACAAAAACGGTTTTAGAATTGTTAAAGTAGTGCAAAACTCCCTTAGAAATGATCAAAGATGGCTTGAAGTAGATTAAAAATGGTTTAAAGAGGGTTAGAACGTGCGAAAAAAATGGCTTCGAAAGGGATAGAGAAGCACAAAAACGGGTTAGTTATGGCCGAAATTGGCCCCAGAACTGTTAGAGGTGTGCAAACCTGGGTTGGAAAAGGAAAAATATGGCTTCAAATGGGTTGCAAGTGGGCAAAAATGGTTTAGAAATAGCCAAAATTGGCTTTAGAAGGGTTAGAGATGAGCAAACATGGGTTAGAAATGGACAAAAACGGCTTTAGAATGGTTAAAGAAGCGCAAAACTGCCTTAGAAATGATCAAAGATAGCTTGAAGTGGATTAAAAATGGTTTAAAGAGGGTTAGAACATGCCAAAAATGGCTTCGAAAGGGATAGAGAAGTGCAAAAATGGGTTAGTTATGGCCGAAATTGGCCCCAGAACTGTTAGAGGTGTGCAAACCTGGGTTGGAAAATGAAAAATATGGCTTCAAATGGGTTGCAAGTGGGCAAAAATGGTTTAGAAATAGCCAAAATTGGCTTTGAAAGGGTTGGAGATGAGCAAAAACAGGTTAGAAATAGACAAAAGAGTCTTAAAAAAGGTCAGGGGAGTGCAAAGGTGATTTTGAAACAACCAAAGCCGGCTTAGAAATGGTTAGAGTAGCAGAAAACTGGGTTAGTTATTGCCAAAGATGGCTTAACAATGGATAGAGAAGTGCCAAAATGGGTTAGACATTGCCAGAATCGGAAACAAAAGTGTTATTGGCTGTAAAAATGGGTTAATTATAGCCAAAATTAGCCCAAAAGTGTTAGAGGTGTGCAAACCTGTGTTGGAAAAGGAAAAATATGGCTTCAAACGGGTTGCAAGTGGGCAAAAATGGTTTAGAAATAGCCAAAATTGGCTTTAGAAGGGTTAGAGATGAGCAAACATGGGTTAGAAATGGACAAAAACGGCTTTAGAATGGTTAAAGAAGTGCAAAACTGCCTTAGAAATGATCAAAGATAGCTTGAAGTGGATTAAAAATGGTTTAAAGAGGGTTAGAACGTGCCAAAAATGGCTTCGAAAGGGATAGAGAAGTGCAAAAATGGGTTAGTTATGGCCGAAATTGGCCCCAGAACTGTTAGAGGTGTGCAAACCTGGTTTGGAAAATGAAAAAATATGGCTTCAAATGGGTTGCAAGTGGGCAAAAATGGTTTAGAAATAGCCAAAATTGGCTTTGAAAGGGTTGGAGATGAGCAAAAACAGGTTAGAAATAGACAAAAGAGTCTAAAAAAGGTCAGGGGAGTGCAAAGGTGATTTTGAAACAACCAAAGCCGGCTTAGAAATGGTTAGAGTAGCAGAAAACTGGGTTAGTTATTGCCAAAGATGGCTTAACAATGGATAGAGAAGTGCCAAAATGGGTTAGACATTGCCAGAATGGGAAACAAAAGTGTTATTGGCCTGTAAAAATGGGTTAATTATAGCCAAAATTAGCCCAAAAGTGTTAGAGGTGTGCAAACCTGGTTGGAAAAGGAAAAATATGGCTTCAAACGGGTTGCAAGTGGGCAAAAATGGTTTAGAAATAGCCAAAATTGGCTTTAGAAGGGTTAGAGATGAGCAAACATGGGTTAGAAATGGACAAAAACGGCTTTAGAATGGTTAAAGAAGCGCAAAACTGCCTTAGAAATGATCAAAGATAGCTTGAAGTGGATTAAAAATGGTTTAAAGAGGGTTAGAACGTGCCAAAAATGGCTTCGAAAGGCATAGAGAAGCGCAAAAACGGGTTAGTTATGGCCGAAATTGGCCCCAGAACTGTTAGAGGTGTGCAAACCTGGGTTGGAAAATGAAAAATATGGCTTCAAATGGGTTGCAAGTGGGCAAAAATGGTTTAGAAATAGCCAAAATTGGCTTTAGAAGGGTTAGAGATGAGCAAACATGGGTTAGAAATGGACAAAAAACGGCTTTAGAATGGTTAAAGAAGCGCAAAACTGCCTTAGAAATGATCAAAGATAGCTTGAAGTGGATTAAAAATGGTTTAAAGAGGGTTAGAACATGCCAAAAATGGCTTCGAAAGGGATAGAGAAGTGCAAAAATGGGTTAGTTATGGCCGAAATTGGCCCCAGAACTGTTAGAGGTGTGCAAACCTGGTTTGGAAAATGAAAAATATGGCTTCAAATGGGTTGCAAGTGGGCAAAAATGGTTTAGAAATAGCCAAAATTGTTTTGAAAGGGTTGGAGATGAGCAAAAACAGGTTAGAAATAGACAAAAGAGTCTTAAAAAAGGTCAGGGGAGTGCAAAGGTGATTTTGAAACAACCAAAGCCGGCTTAGAAATGGTTAGAGTAGCAGAAAACTGGGTTAGTTATTGCCAAAGATGGCTTAACAATGGATAGAGAAGTGCCAAAATGGGTTAGACATTGCCAGAATCGGAAACAAAAGTGTTATTGGCCTGTAAAAATGGGTTAATTATAGCCAAAATTAGCCCAAAAGTGTTAGAGGTGTGCAAACCTGTGTTGGAAAAGGAAAAATATGGCTTCAAACGGGTTGCAAGTGGGCAAAAATGGTTTAGAAATAGCCAAAATTGGCTTTAGAAGGGTTAGAGATGAGCAAACATGGGTTAGAAATGGACAAAAACGGCTTTAGAATGGTTAAAGAAGTGCAAAACTGCCTTAGAAATGATCAAAGATGGCTTGAAGTGGATTAAAAATGGTTTAAAGAGGGTTAGAACGTGCCAAAAATGGCTTTGAAAGGGATAGAGAAGCGCAAAAAAACGGGTTAGTTATGGCCGAAATTGGCCCCAGAACTGTTAGAGGTGTGCAAACCTGGGTTGGAAAAGGAAAAATATGGCTTCAAATGGGTTGCAAGTGGGCAAAAATGGTTTAGAAATAGCCAAAATTGGCTTTAGAAGGGTTAGAGATGAGCAAACATGGGTTAGAAATGGACAAAAACGGCTTTAGAATGGTTAAAGAAGCGCAAAACTGCCTTAGAAATGATCAAAGATAGCTTGAAGTGGATTAAAAATGGTTTAAAGAGGGTTAGAACATGCCAAAAATGGCTTCGAAAGGGATAGAGAAGTGCAAAAATGGGTTAGTTATGGCCGAAATTGGCCCCAGAACTGTTAGAGGTGTGCAAACCTGGGTTGGAAAATGAAAAATATGGCTTCAAATGGGTTGCAAGTGGGCAAAAATGGTTTAGAAATAGCCAAAATTGGCTTTGAAAGGGTTGGAGATGAGCAAAAACAGGTTAGAAATAGACAAAAGAGTCTTAAAAAAGGTCAGGGGAGTGCAAAGGTGATTTTGAAACAACCAAAGCCGGCTTAGAAATGGTTAGAGTAGCAGAAAACTGGGTTAGTTATTGCCAAAGATGGCTTAACAATGGATAGAGAAGTGCCAAAATGGGTTAGACATTGCCAGAATGGGAAACAAAAGTGTTATTGGCCTGTAAAAATGGGTTAATTATAGCCAAAATTAGCCCAAAAGTGTTAGAGGTGTGCAAACCTGTGTTGGAAAAGGAAAAATATGGCTTCAAACGGGTTGCAAGTGGGCAAAAATGGTTTAGAAATAGCCAAAATTGGCTTTAGAAGGGTTAGAGATGAGCAAACATGGGTTAGAAATGGACAAAAACGGCTTTAGAATGGTTAAAGAAGTGCAAAACTGCCTTAGAAATGATCAAAGATAGCTTGAAGTGGATTAAAAATGGTTTAAAGAGGGTTAGAACGTGCCAAAAATGGCTTCGAAAGGGATAGAGAAGTGCAAAAATGGGTTAGTTATGGCCGAAATTGGCCCCAGAACTGTTAGAGGTGTGCAAACCTGGTTGGAAAATGAAAAATATGGCTTCAAATGGGTTGCAAGTGGGCAAAAATGGTTTAGAAATAGCCAAAATTGGCTTTGAAAGGGTTGGAGATGAGCAAAAACAGGTTAGAAATAGACAAAAGAGTCTTAAAAAAGGTCAGGGGAGTGCAAAGGTGATTTTGAAACAACCAAAGCCGGCTTAGAAATGGTTAGAGTAGCAGAAAACTGGGTTAGTTATTGCCAAAGATGGCTTAACAATGGATAGAGAAGTGCCAAAATGGGTTAGACATTGCCAGAATCGGAAACAAAAGTGTTATTGGCCTGTAAAAATGGGTTAATTATAGCCAAAATTAGCCCAAAAGTGTTAGAGGTGTGCAAACCTGTGTTGGAAAAGGAAAAATATGGCTTCAAACGGGTTGCAAGTGGGCAAAAATGGTTTAGAAATAGCCAAAATTGGCTTTAGAAGGGTTAGAGATGAGCAAACATGGGTTAGAAATGGACAAAAACGGCTTTAGAATGGTTAAAGAAGCGCAAAACTGCCTTAGAAATGATCAAAGATAGCTTGAAGTGGATTAAAAATGGTTTAAAGAGGGTTAGAACGTGCCAAAAATGGCTTCGAAAGGGATAGAGAAGTGCAAAAATGGGTTAGTTATGGCCGAAATTGGCCCCAGAACTGTTAGAGGTGTGCAAACCTGGTTTGGAAAATGAAAAATATGGCTTCAAATGGGTTGCAAGTGGGCAAAAATGGTTTAGAAATAGCCAAAATTGGCTTTGAAAGGGTTGGAGATGAGCAAAAACAGGTTAGAAATAGACAAAAGAGTCTTAAAAAAGGTCAGGGGAGTGCAAAGGTGATTTTGAAACAACCAAAGCCGGCTTAGAAATGGTTAGAGTAGCAGAAAACTGGGTTAGTTATTGCCAAAGATGGCTTAACAATGGATAGAGAAGTGCCAAAATTGGTTAGACATTGCCAGAATCGGAAACAAAGGTGTTATTGGCCTGTAAAAATGGGTTAATTATAGCCAAAATTAGCCCAAAAGTGTTAGAGGTGTGCAAACCTGTGTTGGAAAAGGAAAAATATGGCTTCAAACGGGTTGCAAGTGGGCAAAAATGGTTTAGAAATAGCCAAAATTGGCTTTAGAAGGGTTAGAGATGAGCAAACATGGGTTAGAAATGGACAAAAACGGCTTTAGAATGGTTAAAGAAGTGCAAAACTGCCTTAGAAATGATCAAAGATGGCTTGAAGTGGATTAAAAATGGTTTAAAGAGGGTTAGAACGTGCCAAAAATGGCTTCGAAAGGATAGAGAAGCGCAAAAAAACGGGTTAGTTATGGCCGAAATTGGCCCCAGAACTGTTAGAGGTGTGCAAACCTGGGTTGGAAAAGGAAAAATATGGCTTCAAATGGGTTGCAAGTGGGCAAAAATGGTTTAGAAATAGCCAAAATTGGCTTTAGAAGGGTTAGAGATGAGCAAACATGGGTTAGAAATGGACAAAAACGGCTTTAGAATGGTTAAAGAAGCGCAAAACTGCCTTAGAAATGATCAAAGATAGCTTGAAGTGGATTAAAAATGGTTTAAAGAGGGTTAGAACATGCCAAAAATGGCTTCGAAAGGGATAGAGAAGTGCAAAAATGGGTTAGTTATGGCCGAAATTGGCCCCAGAACTGTTAGAGGTGTGCAAACCTGGGTTGGAAAATGAAAAATATGGCTTCAAACGGGTTGCAAGTGGGCAAAAATGGTTTAGAAATAGCCAAAATTGGCTTTGAAAGGGTTGGAGATGAGCAAAAACAGGTTAGAAATAGACAAAAGAGTCTAAAAAAGGTCAGGGGAGTGCAAAGGTGATTTTGAAACAACCAAAGCCGGCTTAGAAATGGTTAGAGTAGCAGAAAACTGGGTTAGTTATTGCCAAAGATGGCTTAACAATGGATAGAGAAGTGCCAAAATGGGTTAGACATTGCCAGAATCGGAAACAAAAGTGTTATTGGCCTGTAAAAATGGGTTAATTATAGCCAAAATTAGCCCAAAAGTGTTAGAGGTGTGCAAACCTGTGTTGGAAAAGGAAAAATATGGCTTCAAACGGGTTGCAAGTGGGCAAAAATGGTTTAGAAATAGCCAAAATTGGCTTTAGAAGGGTTAGAGATGAGCAAACATGGGTTAGAAATGGACAAAAACGGCTTTAGAATGGTTAAAGAAGTGCAAAACTGCCTTAGAAATGATCAAAGATGGCTTGAAGTGGATTAAAAAATGGTTTAAAGAGGGTTAGAACGTGCCAAAAATGGCTTCGAAAGGGATAGAGAAGCGCAAAAAAACGGGTTAGTTATGGCCGAAATTGGCCCCAGAACTGTTAGAGGTGTGCAAACCTGGGTTGGAAAATGAAAAATATGGCTTCAAATGGGTTGCAAGTGGGCAAAAATGGTTTAGAAATAGCCAAAATTGGCTTTAGAAGGGTTAGAGATGAGCAAACATGGGTTAGAAATGGACAAAAACGGCTTTAGAATGGTTAAAGAAGCGCAAAACTGCCTTAGAAATGATCAAAGATAGCTTGAAGTGGATTAAAAATGGTTTAAAGAGGGTTAGAACATGCCAAAAATGGCTTCGAAAGGGATAGAGAAGTGCAAAAATGGGTTAGTTATGGCCGAAATTGGCCCCAGAACTGTTAGAGGTGTGCAAACCTGGTTGGAAAATGAAAAATATGGCTTCAAACGGGTTGCAAGTGGGCAAAAATGGTTTAGAAATAGCCAAAATTGGCTTTGAAAGGGTTGGAGATGAGCAAAAACAGGTTAGAAATAGACAAAAGAGTCCTAAAAAAGGTCAGGGGAGTGCAAAGGTGATTTTGAAACAACCAAAGCCGGCTTAGAAATGGTTAGAGTAGCAGAAAACTGGGTTAGTTATTGCCAAAGATGGCTTAACAATGGATAGAGAAGTGCCAAAATGGGTTAGACATTGCCAGAATCGGAAACAAAAGTGTTATTGGCCTGTAAAAATGGGTTAATTATAGCCAAAATTAGCCCAAAAGTGTTAGAGGTGTGCAAACCTGTGTTGGAAAAGGAAAAATATGGCTTCAAACGGGTTGCAAGTGGGCAAAAATGGTTTAGAAATAGCCAAAATTGGCTTTAGAAGGGTTAGAGATGAGCAAACATGGGTTAGAAATGGACAAAAACGGCTTTAGAATGGTTAAAGAAGTGCAAAACTGCCTTAGAAATGATCAAAGATGGCTTGAAGTGGATTAAAAATGGTTTAAAGAGGGTTAGAACGTGCCAAAAATGGCTTCGAAAGGGATAGAGAAGCGCAAAAACGGGTTAGTTATGGCCGAAATTGGCCCCAGAACTGTTAGAGGTGTGCAAACCTGGGTTGGAAAAGGAAAAATATGGCTTCAAATGGGTTGCAAGTGGGCAAAAATGGTTTAGAAATAGCCAAAATTGGCTTTAGAAGGGTTAGAGATGAGCAAACATGGGTTAGAAATGGACAAAAACGGCTTTAGAATGGTTAAAGAAGCGCAAAACTGCCTTAGAAATGATCAAAGATAGCTTGAAGTGGATTAAAAATGGTTTAAAGAGGGTTAGAACATGCCAAAAATGGCTTCGAAAGGGATAGAGAAGTGCAAAAATGGGTTAGTTATGGCCGAAATTGGCCCCAGAACTGTTAGAGGTGTGCAAACCTGGTTGGAAAATGAAAAATATGGCTTCAAATGGGTTGCAAGTGGGCAAAAATGGTTTAGAAATAGCCAAAATTGTCTTTGAAAGGGTTGGAGATGAGCAAAAACAGGTTAGAAATAGACAAAAGAGTCTTAAAAAAGGTCAGGGGAGTGCAAAGGTGATTTTGAAACAACCAAAGCCGGCTTAGAAATGGTTAGAGTAGCAGAAAACTGGGTTAGTTATTGCCAAAGATGGCTTAACAATGGATAGAGAAGTGCCAAAATGGGTTAGACATTGCCAGAATCGGAAACAAAAGTGTTATTGGCCTGTAAAAATGGGTTAATTATAGCCAAAATTAGCCCAAAAGTGTTAGAGGTGTGCAAACCTGTGTTGGAAAAGGAAAAATATGGCTTCAAACGGGTTGCAAGTGGGCAAAAATGGTTTAGAAATAGCCAAAATTGGCTTTAGAAGGGTTAGAGATGAGCAAACATGGGTTAGAAATGGACAAAAACGGCTTTAGAATGGTTAAAGAAGTGCAAAACTGCCTTAGAAATGATCAAAGATGGCTTGAAGTGGATTAAAAATGGTTTAAAGAGGGTTAGAACGTGCCAAAAATGGCTTCGAAAGGGATAGAGAAGCAAAAAACGGGTTAGTTATGGCCGAAATTGGCCCCAGAACTGTTAGAGGTGTGCAAACCTGGGTTGGAAAATGAAAAATATGGCTTCAAATGGGTTGCAAGTGGGCAAAAATGGTTTAGAAATAGCCAAAATTGGCTTTAGAAGGGTTAGAGATGAGCAAACATGGGTTAGAAATGGACAAAAAACGGCTTTAGAATGGTTAAAGAAGTGCAAAACTGCCTTAGAAATGATCAAAGATAGCTTGAAGTGGATTAAAAATGGTTTAAAGAGGGTTAGAACGTGCCAAAAAATGGCTTCGAAAGGCATAGAGAAGTGCGCAAAAAAGGGTTAGTTATGGCCGAAATTGGCCCCAGAACTGTTAGAGGTGTGCAAACCTGGGTTGGAAAAGGAAAAATATGGCTTCAAATGGGTTGCAAGTGGGCAAAAATGGTTTAGAAATAGCCAAAATTGGCTTTAGAAGGGTTAGAGATGAGCAAACATGGGTTAGAAATGGACAAAAACGGCTTTAGAATGGTTAAAGAAGCGCAAAACTGCCTTAGAAATGATCAAAGATAGCTTGAAGTGGATTAAAAATGGTTTAAAGAGGGTTAGAACATGCCAAAAATGGCTTCGAAAGGGATAGAGAAGTGCAAAAAATGGGTTAGTTATGGCCGAAATTGGCCCCAGAACTGTTAGAGGTGTGCAAACCTGGTTGGAAAATGAAAAATATGGCTTCAAACGGGTTGCAAGTGGGCAAAAATGGTTTAGAAATAGCCAAAATTGGCTTTGAAAGGGTTGGAGATGAGCAAAACCAGGTTAGAAATAGACAAAAGAGTCTTAAAAAAGGTCAGGGGAGTGCAAAGGTGATTTTGAAACAACCAAAGCCGGCTTAGAAATGGTTAGAGTAGCAGAAAACTGGGTTAGTTATTGCCAAAGATGGCTTAACAATGGATAGAGAAGTGCCAAAATGGGTTAGACATTGCCAGAATCGGAAACAAAAGTGTTATTGGCCTGTAAAAATGGGTTAATTATAGCCAAAATTAGCCCAAAAGTGTTAGAGGTGTGCAAACCTGTGTTGGAAAAGGAAAAATATGGCTTCAAACGGGTTGCAAGTGGGCAAAAATGGTTTAGAAATAGCCAAAATTGGCTTTAGAAGGGTTAGAGATGAGCAAACATGGGTTAGAAATGGACAAAAACGGCTTTAGAATGGTTAAAGAAGCGCAAAACTGCCTTAGAAATGATCAAAGATAGCTTGAAGTGGATTAAAAATGGTTTAAAGAGGGTTAGAACATGCCAAAAATGGCTTCGAAAGGGATAGAGAAGTGCAAAAAATGGGTTAGTTATGGCCGAAATTGGCCCCAGAACTGTTAGAGGTGTGCAAACCTGGTTTGGAAAATGAAAAATATGGCTTCAAATGGGTTGCAAGTGGGCAAAAATGGTTTAGAAATAGCCAAAATTGTCTTTGAAAGGGTTGGAGATGAGCAAAAACAGGTTAGAAATAGACAAAAGAGTCTTAAAAAAGGTCAGGGGAGTGCAAAGGTGATTTTGAAACAACCAAAGCCGGCTTAGAAATGGTTAGAGTAGCAGAAAACTGGGTTAGTTATTGCCAAAGATGGCTTAACAATGGATAGAGAAGTGCCAAAATGGGTTAGACATTGCCAGAATCGGAAACAAAAGTGTTATTGGCCTGTAAAAATGGGTTAATTATAGCCAAAATTAGCCCAAAAGTGTTAGAGGTGTGCAAACCTGTGTTGGAAAAGGAAAAATATGGCTTCAAACGGGTTGCAAGTGGGCAAAAATGGTTTAGAAATAGCCAAAATTGGCTTTAGAAGGGTTAGAGATGAGCAAACATGGGTTAGAAATGGACAAAAACGGCTTTAGAATGGTTAAAGAAGTGCAAAACTGCCTTAGAAATGATCAAAGATGGCTTGAAGTGGATTAAAAATGGTTTAAAGAGGGTTAGAACGTGCCAAAAATGGCTTCGAAAGGGATAGAGAAGCGCAAAAAAGGGTTAGTTATGGCCGAAATTGCCCCAGAACTGTTAGAGGTGTGCAAACCTGGGTTGGAAAATGAAAAATATGGCTTCAAATGGGTTGCAAGTGGGCAAAAATGGTTTAGAAATAGCCAAAATTGGATTTAGAAGGGTTAGAGATGAGCAAACATGGGTTAGAAATGGACAAAAACGGCTTTAGAATGGTTAAAGAAGCGCAAAACTGCCTTAGAAATGATCAAAGATAGCTTGAAGTGGATTAAAAATGGTTTAAAGAGGGTTAGAACATGCCAAAAATGGCTTCGAAAGGGATAGAGAAGTGCAAAAATGGGTTAGTTATGGCCGAAATTGGCCCCAGGACTGTTAGAGGTGTGCAAACCTGGGTTGCAAAATGAAAAATATGGCTTCAAACGGGTTGCAAGTGGGCAAAAATGGTTTAGAAATAGCCAAAATTGGCTTTGAAAGGGTTGGATATGAGCAAAACCAGGTTAGAAATAGACAAAAGAGTCTTAAAAAAGGTCAGGGGAGTGCAAAGGTGATTTTGAAACAACCAAAGCCGGCTTAGAAATGGTTAGAGTAGCAGAAAACTGGGTTAGTTATTGCCAAAGATGGCTTAACAATGGATAGAGAAGTGCCAAAATGGGTTAGACATTGCCAGAATCGGAAACAAAAGTGTTATTGGCCTGTAAAAATGGGTTAATTATAGCCAAAATTAGCCCAAAAGTGTTAGAGGTGTGCAAACCTGTGTTGGAAAAGGAAAAATATGGCTTCAAACGGGTTGCAAGTGGGCAAAAATGGTTTAGAAATAGCCAAAATTGGCTTTAGAAGGGTTAGAGATGAGCAAACATGGGTTAGAAATGGACAAAAACGGCTTTAGAATGGTTAAAGAAGCGCAAAACTGCCTTAGAAATGATCAAAGATAGCTTGAAGTGGATTAAAAATGGTTTAAAGAGGGTTAGAACATGCCAAAAATGGCTTCGAAAGGGATAGAGAAGTGCAAAAAATGGGTTAGTTATGGCCGAAATTGGCCCCAGAACTGTTAGAGGTGTGCAAACCTGGGTTGGAAAATGAAAAATATGGCTTCAAATGGGTTGCAAGTGGGCAAAAATGGTTTAGAAATAGCCAAAATTGGCTTTGAAAGGGTTGGAGATGAGCAAAAACAGGTTAGAAATAGACAAAAGAGTCTTAAAAAAGGTCAGGGGAGTGCAAAGGTGATTTTGAAACAACCAAAGCCGGCTTAGAAATGGTTAGAGTAGCAGAAAACTGGGTTAGTTATTGCCAAAGATGGCTTAACAATGGATAGAGAAGTGCCAAAATGGGTTAGACATTGCCAGAATCGGAAACAAAAGTGTTATTGGCCTGTAAAAAATGGGTTAATTATAGCCAAAATTAGCCCAAAAGTGTTAGAGGTGTGCAAACCTGTGTTGGAAAAGGAAAAATATGGCTTCAAACGGGTTGCAAGTGGGCAAAAATGGTTTAGAAATAGCCAAAATTGGCTTTAGAAGGGTTAGAGATGAGCAAACATGGGTTAGAAATGGACAAAAACGGCTTTAGAATGGTTAAAGAAGTGCAAAACTGCCTTAGAAATGATCAAAGATGGCTTGAAGTGGATTAAAAATGGTTTAAAGAGGGTTAGAACGTGCCAAAAATGGCTTCGAAAGGGATAGAGAAGCGCAAAAAAACGGGTTAGTTATGGCCGAAATTGGCCCCAGAACTGTTAGAGGTGTGCAAACCTGGTTTGGAAAATGAAAAATATGGCTTCAAATGGGTTGCAAGTGGGCAAAAATGGTTTAGAAATAGCCAAAATTGGCTTTAGAAGGGTTAGAGATGAGCAAACATGGGTTAGAAATGGACAAAAACGGCTTTAGAATGGTTAAAGAAGCGCAAAACTGCCTTAGAAATGATCAAAGATAGCTTGAAGTGGATTAAAAATGGTTTAAAGAGGGTTAGAACATGCCAAAAATGGCTTCGAAAGGGATAGAGAAGTGCAAAAATGGGTTAGTTATGGCCGAAATTGGCCCCAGAACTGTTAGAGGTGTGCAAACCTGGGTTGGAAAATGAAAAATATGGCTTCAAACGGGTTGCAAGTGGGCAAAAATGGTTTAGAAATAGCCAAAATTGGCTTTGAAAGGGTTGGAGATGAGCAAAAACCAGGTTAGAAATAGACAAAAGAGTCTAAAAAAGGTCAGGGGAGTGCAAAGGTGATTTTGAAACAACCAAAGCCGGCTTAGAAATGGTTAGAGTAGCAGAAAACTGGGTTAGTTATTGCCAAAGATGGCTTAACAATGGATAGAGAAGTGCCAAAATGGGTTAGACATTGCCAGAATCGGAAACAAAAGTGTTATTGGCCTGTAAAAATGGGTTAATTATAGCCAAAATTAGCCCAAAAGTGTTAGAGGTGTGCAAACCTGTGTTGGAAAAGGAAAAATATGGCTTCAAACGGGTTGCAAGTGGGCAAAAATGGTTTAGAAATAGCCAAAATTGGCTTTAGAAGGGTTAGAGATGAGCAAACATGGGTTAGAAATGGACAAAAACGGCTTTAGAATGGTTAAAGAAGCGCAAAACTGCCTTAGAAATGATCAAAGATAGCTTGAAGTGGATTAAAAATGGTTTAAAGAGGGTTAGAACGTGCCAAAAATGGCTTCGAAAGGGATAGAGAAGTGCAAAAAATGGGTTAGTTATGGCCGAAATTGGCCCCAGAACTGTTAGAGGTGTGCAAACCTGGTTGGAAAATGAAAAATATGGCTTCAAATGGGTTGCAAGTGGGCAAAAATGGTTTAGAAATAGCCAAAATTGGCTTTGAAAGGGTTGGAGATGAGCAAAAACAGGTTAGAAATAGACAAAAGAGTCTTAAAAAAGGTCAGGGGAGTGCAAAGGTGATTTTGAAACAACCAAAGCCGGCTTAGAAATGGGTTAGAGTAGCAGAAAACTGGGTTAGTTATTGCCAAAGATGGCTTAACAATGGATAGAGAAGTGCCAAAATGGGTTAGACATTGCCAGAATCGGAAACAAAAGTGTTATTGGCCTGTAAAAATGGGTTAATTATAGCCAAAATTAGCCCAAAAGTGTTAGAGGTGTGCAAACCTGGTTGGAAAAGGAAAAATATGGCTTCAAACGGGTTGCAAGTGGGCAAAAATGGTTTAGAAATAGCCAAAATTGGCTTTAGAAGGGTTAGAGATGAGCAAACATGGGTTAGAAATGGACAAAAACGGCTTTAGAATGGTTAAAGAAGTGCAAAAACTGCCTTAGAAATGATCAAAGATAGCTTGAAGTGGATTAAAAATGGTTTAAAGAGGGTTAGAACGTGCCAAAAATGGCTTCGAAAGGGATAGAGAAGTGCAAAAATGGGTTAGTTATGGCCGAAATTGGCCCCAGAACTGTTAGAGGTGTGCAAACCTGGGTTGGAAAATGAAAAATATGGCTTCAAATGGGTTGCAAGTGGGCAAAAATGGTTTAGAAATAGCCAAAATTGGCTTTAGAAGGGTTAGAGATGAGCAAACATGGGTTAGAAATGGACAAAAACGGCTTTAGAATGGTTAAAGAAGCGCAAAACTGCCTTAGAAATGATCAAAGATAGCTTGAAGTGGATTAAAAATGGTTTAAAGAGGGTTAGAACATGCCAAAAATGGCTTCGAAAGGATAGAGAAGTGCAAAAATGGGTTAGTTATGGCCGAAATTGGCCCCAGAACTGTTAGAGGTGTGCAAACCTGGGTTGGAAAATGAAAAATATGGCTTCAAATGGGTTGCAAGTGGGCAAAAATGGTTTAGAAATAGCCAAAATTGGCTTTGAAAGGGTTGGAGATGAGCAAAAACAGGTTAGAAATAGACAAAAGAGTCTTAAAAAGGTCAGGGGAGTGCAAAGGTGATTTTGAAACAACCAAAGCCGGCTTAGAAATGGTTAGAGTAGCAGAAAACTGGGTTAGTTATTGCCAAAGATGGCTTAACAATGGATAGAGAAGTGCCAAAATGGGTTAGACATTGCCAGAATCGGAAACAAAAGTGTTATTGGCCTGTAAAAATGGGTTAATTATAGCCAAAATTAGCCCAAAAGTGTTAGAGGTGTGCAAACCTGTGTTGGAAAAGGAAAAATATGGCTTCAAACGGGTTGCAAGTGGGCAAAAATGGTTTAGAAATAGCCAAAATTGGCTTTAGAAGGGTTAGAGATGAGCAAACATGGGTTAGAAATGGACAAAAACGGCTTTAGAATGGTTAAAGAAGCGCAAAACTGCCTTAGAAATGATCAAAGATAGCTTGAAGTGGATTAAAAATGGTTTAAAGAGGGTTAGAACATGCCAAAAATGGCTTCGAAAGGGATAGAGAAGTGCAAAAATGGGTTAGTTATGGCCGAAATTGGCCCCAGAACTGTTAGAGGTGTGCAAACCTGGGTTGGAAAATGAAAAATATGGCTTCAAATGGGTTGCAAGTGGGCAAAAATGGTTTAGAAATAGCCAAAATTGGCTTTGAAAGGGTTGGAGATGAGCAAAAACAGGTTAGAAATAGACAAAAGAGTCTTAAAAAAGGTCAGGGGAGTGCAAAGGTGATTTTGAAACAACCAAAGCCGGCTTAGAAATGGTTAGAGTAGCAGAAAACTGGGTTAGTTATTGCCAAAGATGGCTTAACAATGGATAGAGAAGTGCCAAAATGGGTTAGACATTGCCAGAATCGGAAACAAAAGTGTTATTGGCCTGTAAAAATGGGTTAATTATAGCCAAAATTAGCCCAAAAGTGTTAGAGGTGTGCAAACCTGTGTTGGAAAAGGAAAAATATGGCTTCAAACGGGTTGCAAGTGGGCAAAAATGGTTTAGAAATAGCCAAAATGGCTTTAGAAGGGTTAGAGATGAGCAAACATGGGTTAGAAATGGACAAAAACGGCTTTAGAATGGTTAAAGAAGCGCAAAACTGCCTTAGAAATGATCAAAGATAGCTTGAAGTGGATTAAAAATGGTTTAAAGAGGGTTAGAACGTGCCAAAAATGGCTTCGAAAGGGATAGAGAAGTGCAAAAATGGGTTAGTTATGGCCGAAATTGGCCCCAGAACTGTTAGAGGTGTGCAAACCTGGTTTGGAAAATGAAAAATATGGCTTCAAATGGGTTGCAAGTGGGCAAAAATGGTTTAGAAATAGCCAAAATTGGCTTTGAAAGGGTTGGAGATGAGCAAAAACAGGTTAGAAATAGACAAAAGAGTCTTAAAAAAGGTCAGGGGAGTGCAAAGGTGATTTTGAAACAACCAAAGCCGGCTTAGAAATGGTTAGAGTAGCAGAAAACTGGGTTAGTTATTGCCAAAGATGGCTTAACAATGGATAGAGAAGTGCCAAAATGGGTTAGACATTGCCAGAATCGGAAACAAAAGTGTTATTGGCCTGTAAAAATGGGTTAATTATAGCCAAAATTAGCCCAAAAGTGTTAGAGGTGTGCAAACCTGTGTTGGAAAAGGAAAAATATGGCTTCAAACGGGTTGCAAGTGGGCAAAAATGGTTTAGAAATAGCCAAAATTGGCTTTAGAAGGGTTAGAGATGAGCAAACATGGGTTAGAAATGGACAAAAACGGCTTTAGAATGGTTAAAGAAGTGCAAAACTGCCTTAGAAATGATCAAAGATGGCTTGAAGTGGATTAAAAATGGTTTAAAGAGGGTTAGAACGTGCCAAAAATGGCTTCGAAAGGGATAGAGAAGCGCAAAAACGGGTTAGTTATGGCCGAAATTGGCCCCAGAACTGTTAGAGGTGTGCAAACCTGGGTTGGAAAAGGAAAAATATGGCTTCAAATGGGTTGCAAGTGGGCAAAAATGGTTTAGAAATAGCCAAAATTGGCTTTAGAAGGGTTAGAGATGAGCAAACATGGGTTAGAAATGGACAAAAACGGCTTTAGAATGGTTAAAGAAGCGCAAAACTGCCTTAGAAATGATCAAAGATAGCTTGAAGTGGATTAAAAATGGTTTAAAGAGGGTTAGAACATGCCAAAAATGGCTTCGAAAGGGATAGAGAAGTGCAAAAATGGGTTAGTTATGGCCGAAATTGGCCCCAGAACTGTTAGAGGTGTGCAAACCTGGGTTGGAAAATGAAAAATATGGCTTCAAACGGGTTGCAAGTGGGCAAAAATGGTTTAGAAATAGCCAAAATTGGCTTTGAAAGGGTTGGAGATGAGCAAAAACAGGTTAGAAATAGACAAAAGAGTCTTAAAAAAGGTCAGGGGAGTGCAAAGGTGATTTTGAAACAACCAAAGCCGGCTTAGAAATGGTTAGAGTAGCAGAAAACTGGGTTAGTTATTGCCAAAGATGGCTTAACAATGGATAGAGAAGTGCCAAAATGGGTTAGACATTGCCAGAATCGGAAACAAAAGTGTTATTGGCCTGTAAAAATGGGTTAATTATAGCCAAAATTAGCCCAAAAGTGTTAGAGGTGTGCAAACCTGTGTTGGAAAAGGAAAAATATGGCTTCAAACGGGTTGCAAGTGGGCAAAAATGGTTTAGAAATAGCCAAAATTGGCTTTAGAAGGGTTAGAGATGAGCAAACATGGGTTAGAAATGGACAAAAACGGCTTTAGAATGGTTAAAGAAGTGCAAAACTGCCTTAGAAATGATCAAAGATAGCTTGAAGTGGATTAAAAATGGTTTAAAGAGGGTTAGAACGTGCCAAAAAATGGCTTCGAAAGGGATAGAGAAGCGCAAAAAAACGGGTTAGTTATGGCCGAAATTGGCCCCAGAACTGTTAGAGGTGTGCAAACCTGGGTTGGAAAATGAAAAATATGGCTTCAAATGGGTTGCAAGTGGGCAAAAATGGTTTAGAAATAGCCAAAATTGGCTTTAGAAGGGTTAGAGATGAGCAAACATGGGTTAGAAATGGACAAAAACGGCTTTAGAATGGTTAAAGAAGCGCAAAACTGCCTTAGAAATGATCAAAGATAGCTTGAAGTGGATTAAAAATGGTTTAAAGAGGGTTAGAACATGCCAAAAATGGCTTCGAAAGGATAGAGAAGTGCAAAAATGGGTTAGTTATGGCCGAAATTGGCCCCAGAACTGTTAGAGGTGTGCAAACCTGGGTTGGAAAATGAAAAATATGGCTTCAAACGGGTTGCAAGTGGGCAAAAATGGTTTAGAAATAGCCAAAATTGGCTTTGAAAGGGTTGGAGATGAGCAAAAACAGGTTAGAAATAGACAAAAGAGTCTTAAAAGGTCAGGGGAGTGCAAAGGTGATTTTGAAACAACCAAAGCCGGCTTAGAAATGGTTAGAGTAGCAGAAAAACTGGGTTAGTTATTGCCAAAGATGGCTTAACAATGGATAGAGAAGTGCCAAAATGGGTTAGACATTGCCAGAATCGGAAACAAAAGTGTTATTGGCCTGTAAAAATGGGTTAATTATAGCCAAAATTAGCCCAAAAGTGTTAGAGGTGTGCAAACCTGTGTTGGAAAAGGAAAAATATGGCTTCAAACGGGTTGCAAGTGGGCAAAAATGGTTTAGAAATAGCCAAAATTGGCTTTAGAAGGGTTAGAGATGAGCAAACATGGGTTAGAAATGGACAAAAAACGGCTTTAGAATGGTTAAAGAAGTGCAAAACTGCCTTAGAAATGATCAAAGATGGCTTGAAGTGGATTAAAAATGGTTTAAAGAGGGTTAGAACGTGCCAAAAATGGCTTCGAAAGGGATAGAGAAGCGCAAAAAAACGGGTTAGTTATGGCCGAAATTGGCCCCAGAACTGTTAGAGGTGTGCAAACCTGGGTTGGAAAATGAAAAATATGGCTTCAAATGGGTTGCAAGTGGGCAAAAATGGTTTAGAAATAGCCAAAATTGGCTTTAGAAGGGTTAGAGATGAGCAAACATGGGTTAGAAATGGACAAAAACGGCTTTAGAATGGTTAAAGAAGCGCAAAACTGCCTTAGAAATGATCAAAGATAGCTTGAAGTGGATTAAAAATGGTTTAAAGAGGGTTAGAACATGCCAAAAATGGCTTCGAAAGGGATAGAGAAGTGCAAAAATGGGTTAGTTATGGCCGAAATTGGCCCCAGAACTGTTAAAGGTGTGCAAACCTGGGTTGGAAAATGAAAAATATGGCTTCAAACGGGTTGCAAGTGGGCAAAAATGGTTTAGAAATAGCCAAAATTGGCTTTGAAAGGGTTGGAGATGAGCAAAAACAGGTTAGAAATAGACAAAAGAGTCTTAAAAAAGGTCAGGGGAGTGCAAAGGTGATTTTGAAACAACCAAAGCCGGCTTAGAAATGGTTAGAGTAGCAGAAAACTGGGTTAGTTATTGCCAAAGATGGCTTAACAATGGATAGAGAAGTGCCAAAATGGGTTAGACATTGCCAGAATCGGAAACAAAAGTGTTATGGCCTGTAAAAATGGGTTAATTATAGCCAAAATTAGCCCCAAAAGTGTTAGAGGTGTGCAAACCTGTGTTGGAAAAAAGGAAAAATATGGCTTCAAACGGGTTGCAAGTGGGCAAAAATGGTTTAGAAATAGCCAAAATTGGCTTTAGAAGGGTTAGAGATGAGCAAACATGGGTTAGAAATGGACAAAAACGGCTTTAGAATGGTTAAAGAAGCGCAAAACTGCCTTAGAAATGATCAAAGATAGCTTGAAGTGGATTAAAAATGGTTTAAAGAGGGTTAGAACATGCCAAAAATGGCTTCGAAAGGGATAGAGAAGTGCAAAAACGGGTTAGTTATGGCCGAAATTGGCCCCAGAACTGTTAGAGGTGTGCAAACCTGGGTTGGAAAAGGAATAATATGACTTCAAATGGGTTGCAAGTGGGCAAAAATGGTTTAGAAATAGCCAAAATTGTCTTTGAAAGGGTTGGAGATGAGCAAAAACAGGTTAGAAATAGACAAAAGAGTCTTAAAAAAGGTCAGGGGAGTGCAAAGGTGATTTTGAAACAACCAAAGCCGGCTTAGAAATGGTTAGAGTAGCAGAAAACTGGGTTAGTTATTGCCAAAGATGGCTTAACAATGGATAGAGAAGTGCCAAAATGGGTTAGACATTGCCAGAATGGGAAACAAAAGTGTTATTGGCCTGTAAAAATGGGTTAATTATAGCCAAAATTAGCCCAAAAGTGTTAGAGGTGTGCAAACCTGTGTTGGAAAAGGAAAAATATGGCTTCAAACGGGTTGCAAGTGGGCAAAAATGGTTTAGAAATAGCCAAAATTGGCTTTAGAAGGGTTAGAGATGAGCAAACATGGGTTAGAAATGGACAAAAACGGCTTTAGAATGGTTAAAGAAGTGCAAAACTGCCTTAGAAATGATCAAAGATGGCTTGAAGTGGATTAAAAATGGTTTAAAGAGGGTTAGAACGTGCCAAAAATGGCTTCGAAAGGGATAGAGAAGCGCAAAAAACGGGTTAGTTATGGCCGAAATTGGCCCCAGAACTGTTAGAGGTGTGCAAACCTGGGTTGGAAAAGGAAAAATATGGCTTCAAATGGGTTGCAAGTGGGCAAAAATGGTTTAGAAATAGCCAAAATTGGCTTTAGAAGGGTTAGAGATGAGCAAACATGGGTTAGAAATGGACAAAAACGGCTTTAGAATGGTTAAAGAAGCGCAAAACTGCCTTAGAAATGATCAAAGATAGCTTGAAGTGGATTAAAAATGGTTTAAAGAGGGTTAGAACATGCCAAAAATGGCTTCGAAAGGGATAGAGAAGTGCAAAAATGGGTTAGTTATGGCCGAAATTGGCCCCAGAACTGTTAGAGGTGTGCAAACCTGGGTTGGAAAATGAAAAATATGGCTTCAAACGGGTTGCAAGTGGGCAAAAATGGTTTAGAAATAGCCAAAATTGGCTTTGAAAGGGTTGGAGATGAGCAAAACAGGTTAGAAATAGACAAAAGAGTCTTAAAAAAGGTCAGGGGAGTGCAAAGGTGATTTTGAAACAACCAAAGCCGGCTTAGAAATGGTTAGAGTAGCAGAAAACTGGGTTAGTTATTGCCAAAGATGGCTTAACAATGGATAGAGAAGTGCCAAAATGGGTTAGACATTGCCAGAATCGGAAACAAAAGTGTTATTGGCCTGTAAAAATGGGTTAATTATAGCCAAAATTAGCCCAAAAGTGTTAGAGGTGTGCAAACCTGTGTTGGAAAAGGAAAAATATGGCTTCAAACGGGTTGCAAGTGGTCAAAAATGGTTTAGAAATAGCCAAAATTGGCTTTAGAAGGGTTAGAGATGAGCAAACATGGGTTAGAAATGGACAAAAATGGCTTTAGAATGGTTAAAGAAGCGCAAAACTGCCTTAGAAATGATCAAAGATGGCTTGAAGTGGATTAAAAATGGTTTAAAGAGGGTTAGAACGTGCCAAAAATGGCTTCGAAAGGGATAGAGAAGTTCAAAAAAGGGTTAGTTATGGCCGAAATTGGCCCCAGAACTGTTAGAGGTGTGCAAACCTGGTTTGGAAAATGAAAAATATGGCTTCAAATGGGTTGCAAGTGGGAAAAATGGTTTAGAAATAGCCAAAATTGGCTTTAGAAGGGTTAGAGATGAGCAAACATGGGTTAGAAATGGACAAAAAACGGCTTTAGAATGGTTAAAGAAGCGCAAAACTGCCTTAGAAATGATCAAAGATAGCTTGAAGTGGATTAAAAATGGTTTAAAGAGGGTTAGAACATGCCAAAAATGGCTTCGAAAGGGATAGAGAAGTGCAAAAAATGGGTTAGTTATGGCCGAAATTGGCCCCAGAACTGTTAGAGGTGTGCAAACCTGGTTGGAAAATGAAAAATATGGCTTCAAACGGGTTGCAAGTGGGCAAAAATGGTTTAGAAATAGCCAAAATTGTCTTTGAAAGGGTTGGAGATGAGCAAAAACAGGTTAGAAATAGACAAAAGAGTCTTAAAAAAGGTCAGGGGAGTGCAAAGGTGATTTTGAAACAACCAAAGCCGGCTTAGAAATGGTTAGAGTAGCAGAAAACTGGGTTAGTTATTGCCAAAGATGGCTTAACAATGGATAGAGAAGTGCCAAAATGGGTTAGACATTGCCAGAATCGGAAACAAAAGTGTTATTGGCCTGTAAAAATGGGTTAATTATAGCCAAAATTAGCCCAAAAGTGTTAGAGGTGTGCAAACCTGTGTTGGAAAAGGAAAATATGGCTTCAAACGGGTTGCAAGTGGGCAAAAATGGTTTAGAAATAGCCAAAATTGGCTTTAGAAGGGTTAGAGATGAGCAAACATGGGTTAGAAATGGACAAAAACGGCTTTAGAATGGTTAAAGAAGTGCAAAACTGCCTTAGAAATGATCAAAGATGGCTTGAAGTGGATTAAAAATGGTTTAAAGAGGGTTAGAACGTGCCAAAAATGGCTTCGAAAGGGATAGAGAAGTGCAAAAAATGGGTTAGTTATGGCCGAAATTGGCCCCAGAACTGTTAGAGGTGTGCAAACCTGGGTTGGAAAATGAAAAATATGGCTTCAAACGGGTTGCAAGTGGGCAAAAATGGTTTAGAAATAGCCAAAATTGGCTTTGAAAGGGTTGGAGATGAGCAAAACCAGGTTAGAAATAGACAAAAGAGTCTTAAAAAAGGTCAGGGGAGTGCAAAGGTGATTTTGAAACAACCAAAGCCGGCTTAGAAATGGTTAGAGTAGCAGAAAACTGGGTTAGTTATTGCCAAAGATGGCTTAACAATGGATAGAGAAGTGCCAAAATGGGTTAGACATTGCCAGAATCGGAAACAAAAGTGTTATTGGCCTGTAAAAATGGGTTAATTATAGCCAAAATTAGCCCAAAAGTGTTAGAGGTGTGCAAACCTGTGTTGGAAAAGGAAAAATATGGCTTCAAACGGGTTGCAAGTGGGCAAAAATGGTTTAGAAATAGCCAAAATTGGCTTTAGAAGGGTTAGAGATGAGCAAACATGGGTTAGAAATGGACAAAAACGGCTTTAGAATGGTTAAAGAAGCGCAAAACTGCCTTAGAAATGATCAAAGATAGCTTGAAGTGGATTAAAAATGGTTTAAAGAGGGTTAGAACATGCCAAAAATGGCTTCGAAAGGGATAGAGAAGTGCAAAAAATGGGTTAGTTATGGCCGAAATTGGCCCCAGAACTGTTAGAGGTGTGCAAACCTGGTTGGAAAATGAAAAATATGGCTTCAAATGGGTTGCAAGTGGGCAAAAATGGTTTAGAAATAGCCAAAATTGGCTTTGAAAGGGTTGGAGATGAGCAAAAACAGGTTAGAAATAGACAAAAGAGTCTTAAAAAAGGTCAGGGGAGTGCAAAGGTGATTTTGAAACAACCAAAGCCGGCTTAGAAATGGTTAGAGTAGCAGAAAACTGGGTTAGTTATTGCCAAAGATGGCTTAACAATGGATAGAGAAGTGCCAAAATGGGTTAGACATTGCCAGAATCGGAAACAAAAGTGTTATTGGCCTGTAAAAATGGGTTAATTATAGCCAAAATTAGCCCAAAAGTGTTAGAGGTGTGCAAACCTGTGTTGGAAAAGGAAAAATATGGCTTCAAACGGGTTGCAAGTGGGCAAAAATGGTTTAGAAATAGCCAAAATTGGCTTTAGAAGGGTTAGAGATGAGCAAACATGGGTTAGAAATGGACAAAAACGGCTTTAGAATGGTTAAAGAAGTGCAAAACTGCCTTAGAAATGATCAAAGATGGCTTGAAGTGGATTAAAAATGGTTTAAAGAGGGTTAGAACGTGCCAAAAATGGCTTCGAAAGGGATAGAGAAGTGCAAAAACGGGTTAGTTATGGCCGAAATTGGCCCCAGAACTGTTAGAGGTGTGCAAACCTGGGTTGGAAAATGAAAAATATGGCTTCAAATGGGTTGCAAGTGGGCAAAAATGGTTTAGAAATAGCCAAAATTGGCTTTAGAAGGGTTAGAGATGAGCAAACATGGGTTAGAAATGGACAAAAACGGCTTTAGAATGGTTAAAGAAGCGCAAAACTGCCTTAGAAATGATCAAAGATAGCTTGAAGTGGATTAAAAATGGTTTAAAGAGGGTTAGAACATGCCAAAAATGGCTTCGAAAGGGATAGAGAAGTGCAAAAATGGGTTAGTTATGGCCGAAATTGGCCCCAGAACTGTTAAAGGTGTGCAAACCTGGGTTGGAAAATGAAAAATATGGCTTCAAACGGGTTGCAAGTGGGCAAAAATGGTTTAGAAATAGCCAAAATTGGCTTTGAAAGGGTTGGAGATGAGCAAAAACAGGTTAGAAATAGACAAAAGAGTCTTAAAAAAGGTCAGGGGAGTGCAAAGGTGATTTTGAAACAACCAAAGCCGGCTTAGAAATGGTTAGAGTAGCAGAAAACTGGGTTAGTTATTGCCAAAGATGGCTTAACAATGGATAGAGAAGTGCCAAAATGGGTTAGACATTGCCAGAATCGGAAACAAAAGTGTTATTGGCCTGTAAAAATGGGTTAATTATAGCCAAAATTAGCCCAAAAGTGTTAGAGGTGTGCAAACCTGTGTTGGAAAAGGAAAAATATGGCTTCAAACGGGTTGCAAGTGGGCAAAAAATGGTTTAGAAATAGCCAAAATTGGCTTTAGAAGGGTTAGAGATGAGCAAACATGGGTTAGAAATGGACAAAAACGGCTTTAGAATGGTTAAAGAAGCGCAAAACTGCCTTAGAAATGATCAAAGATGGCTTGAAGTGGATTAAAAATGGTTTAAAGAGGGTTAGAACGTGCCAAAAATGGCTTCGAAAGGGATAGAGAAGTGCAAAAAATGGGTTAGTTATGGCCGAAATTGGCCCCAGAACTGTTAGAGGTGTGCAAACCTGGTTTGGAAAATGAAAAATATGGCTTCAAACGGGTTGCAAGTGGGCAAAAATGGTTTAGAAATAGCCAAAATTGGCTTTGAAAGGGTTGGAGATGAGCAAAAACAGGTTAGAAATAGACAAAAGAGTCTTAAAAAAGGTCAGGGGAGTGCAAAGGTGATTTTGAAACAACCAAAGCCGGCTTAGAAATGGTTAGAGTAGCAGAAAACTGGGTTAGTTATTGCCAAAGATGGCTTAACAATGGATAGAGAAGTGCCAAAATGGGTTAGACATTGCCAGAATCGGAAACAAAAGTGTTATTGGCCTGTAAAAATGGGTTAATTATAGCCAAAATTAGCCCAAAAGTGTTAGAGGTGTGCAAACCTGTGTTGGAAAAGGAAAAATATGGCTTCAAACGGGTTGCAAGTGGGCAAAAATGGTTTAGAAATAGCCAAAATTGGCTTTAGAAGGGTTAGAGATGAGCAAACATGGGTTAGAAATGGACAAAAACGGCTTTAGAATGGTTAAAGAAGCGCAAAACTGCCTTAGAAATGATCAAAGATAGCTTGAAGTGGATTAAAAATGGTTTAAAGAGGGTTAGAACATGCCAAAAATGGCTTCGAAAGGGATAGAGAAGTGCAAAAATGGGTTAGTTATGGCCGAAATTGGCCCCAGAACTGTTAGAGGTGTGCAAACCTGGTTTGGAAAATGAAAAATATGGCTTCAAATGGGTTGCAAGTGGGCAAAAATGGTTTAGAAATAGCCAAAATTGGCTTTGAAAGGGTTGGAGATGAGCAAAAACAGGTTAGAAATAGACAAAAGAGTCTTAAAAAAGGTCAGGGGAGTGCAAAGGTGATTTTGAAACAACCAAAGCCGGCTTAGAAATGGTTAGAGTAGCAGAAAACTGGGTTAGTTATTGCCAAAGATGGCTTAACAATGGATAGAGAAGTGCCAAAATTGGTTAGACATTGCCAGAATCGGAAACAAAGGTGTTATTGGCCTGTAAAAATGGGTTAATTATAGCCAAAATTAGCCCAAAAGTGTTAGAGGTGTGCAAACCTGTGTTGGAAAAGGAAAATATGGCTTCAAACGGGTTGCAAGTGGGCAAAAAATGGTTTAGAAATAGCCAAAATTGGCTTTAGAAGGGTTAGAGATGAGCAAACATGGGTTAGAAATGGACAAAAACGGCTTTAGAATGGTTAAAGAAGTGCAAAACTGCCTTAGAAATGATCAAAGATGGCTTGAAGTGGATTAAAAATGGTTTAAAGAGGGTTAGAACGTGCCAAAAATGGCTTCGAAAGGCATAGAGAAGCGCAAAAAAGGGTTAGTTATGGCCGAAATTGGCCCCAGAACTGTTAGAGGTGTGCAAACCTGGGTTGGAAAATGAAAAATATGGCTTCAAATGGGTTGCAAGTGGGCAAAAATGGTTTAGAAATAGTCAAAATTGGATTTAGAAGGGTTAGAGATGAGCAAACATGGGTTAGAAATGGACAAAAACGGCTTTAGAATGGTTAAAGAAGCGCAAAACTGCCTTAGAAATGATCAAAGATAGCTTGAAGTGGATTAAAAATGGTTTAAAGAGGGTTAGAACATGCCAAAAATGGCTTCGAAAGGGATAGAGAAGTGCAAAAATGGGTTAGTTATGGCCGAAATTGGCCCCAGAACTGTTAGAGGTGTGCAAACCTGGGTTGGAAAATGAAAAATATGGCTTCAAACGGGTTGCAAGTGGGCAAAAATGGTTTAGAAATAGCCAAAATTGGCTTTGAAAGGGTTGGAGATGAGCAAAAACAGGTTAGAAATAGACAAAAGAGTCTTAAAAAAGGTCAGGGGAGTGCAAAGGTGATTTTGAAACAACCAAAGCCGGCTTAGAAATGGTTAGAGTAGCAGAAAACTGGGTTAGTTATTGCCAAAGATGGCTTAACAATGGATAGAGAAGTGCCAAAATGGGTTAGACATTGCCAGAATCGGAAACAAAAGTGTTATTGGCCTGTAAAAATGGGTTAATTATAGCCAAAATTAGCCCAAAAGTGTTAGAGGTGTGCAAACCTGTGTTGGAAAAGGAAAAATATGGCTTCAAACGGGTTGCAAGTGGGCAAAAATGGTTTAGAAATAGCCAAAATTGGCTTTAGAAGGGTTAGAGATGAGCAAACATGGGTTAGAAATGGACAAAAACGGCTTTAGAATGGTTAAAGAAGCGCAAAAACTGCCTTAGAAATGATCAAAGATAGCTTGAAGTGGATTAAAAATGGTTTAAAGAGGGTTAGAACGTGCCAAAAATGGCTTCGAAAGGGATAGAGAAGTGCAAAAATGGGTTAGTTATGGCCGAAATTGGCCCCAGAACTGTTAGAGGTGTGCAAACCTGGGTTGGAAAATGAAAAATATGGCTTCAAAAGGGTTGCAAGTGGGCAAAAATGGTTTAGAAATAGCCAAAATTGTCTTTGAAAGGGTTGGAGATGAGCAAAAAACAGGTTAGAAATAGACAAAAGAGTCTTAAAAAAGGTCAGGGGAGTGCAAAGGTGATTTTGAAACAACCAAAGCCGGCTTAGAAATGGTTAGAGTAGCAGAAAACTGGGTTAGTTATTGCCAAAGATGGCTTAACAATGGATGGATAGAGAAGTGCCAAAATGGGTTAGACATTGCCCAGAATCGGAAACAAAAGTGTTATTGGCCTGTAAAAATGGGTTAATTATAGCAAAAATTAGCCAAAAGTGTTAGAGGTGTGCAAAACTGTGTTGGAAAAGGAAAAATATGGCTTTCAAACGGGTTGCAAGTGGGCAAAAATGGTTTAGAAATAGCCAAAATTGGCTTTAGAAGGGTTAGAGATGAGCAAACATGGGTTAGAAATGGACAAAAACGGCTTTAGAATGGTTAAAGAAGTGCAAAAACTGCCTTAGAAATGATCAAAGATGGCTTGAAGTGGATTAAAAATGGTTTAAAGAGGGTTTAGAACGTGCAAAAAATGGCTTCGAAAGGATAGAGAAAGGCGCAAAAAAAACGGGTTAGTTATGGCCGAAAATTGGCCCCAGAACTGTTAGAGGTGTGCAAACCTGGGTTGGAAAAGGAAAAATATGGCTTCAAACGGGTTGCAAGTGGGCAAAAATGGTTTAGAAATAGCAAAATTGGCTTTAGAAGGGTTAGAGATGAGCAAACATGGGTTAGAAATGGACAAAAACGGCTTTAGAATGGTTAAAGAAGCGCAAAAACTGCCTTAGAAATGATCAAAGATAGCTTGAAGTGGATTAAAAATGGTTTAAAGAGGGTTAGAACATGCCAAAAATGGCTTCGAAAGGGATAGAGAAGTGCAAAAAATGGGTTAGTTATGGCCGAAATTGGCCCCAGAACTGTTAGAGGTGTGCAAACCTGGGTTGGAAAATGAAAAATATGGCTTCAAACGGGTTGCAAGTGGGCAAAAATGGTTTAGAAATAGCCAAAATTGTCTTTGAAAGGGTTGGAGATGAGCAAAACCAGGTTAGAAATAGACAAAAGAGTCTTAAAAAAGGTCAGGGGAGTGCAAAGGTGATTTTGAAACAACCAAAGCCGGCTTAGAAATGGTTAGAGTAGCAGA
Organism: Melopsittacus undulatus; assembly: GCF_012275295.1. Classification (NCBI taxonomy): domain Eukaryota; kingdom Metazoa; phylum Chordata; class Aves; order Psittaciformes; family Psittaculidae; genus Melopsittacus; species Melopsittacus undulatus. The sequence goes on along the minus strand of NW_022994429.1, from coordinate 615 downwards.
AAACTGGGTTAGTTATTGCCAAAGATGGCTTAACAATGGATAGAGAAGTGCCAAAATGGGTTAGACATTGCCAGAATCGGAAACAAAAGTGTTATTGGCCTGTAAAAATGGGTTAATTATAGCCAAAATTAGCCCAAAAGTGTTAGAGGTGTGCAAACCTGTGTTGGAAAAGGAAAAATATGGCTTCAAACGGGTTGCAAGTGGGCAAAAATGGTTTAGAAATAGCCAAAATTGGCTTTAGAAGGGTTAGAGATGAGCAAACATGGGTTAGAAATGGACAAAAACGGCTTTAGAATGGTTAAAGAAGCGCAAAACTGCCTTAGAAATGATCAAAGATGGCTTGAAGTGGATTAAAAATGGTTTAAAGAGGGTTAGAACGTGCCAAAAATGGCTTCGAAAGGGATAGAGAAGTGCAAAAACGGGTTAGTTATGGCCGAAATTGGCCCCAGAACTGTTAGAGGTGTGCAAACCTGGGTTGGAAAATGAAAAATATGGCTTCAAATGGGTTGCAAGTGGGCAAAAATGGTTTAGAAATAGCCAAAATTGGCTTTTGAAAGGGTTGGAGATGAGCAAAAAAACGGTTAGAAATAGAAAAAGAGTCTTAAAAAAGGTCAG
>NW_022994428.1:0-52107 GCF_012275295.1 Melopsittacus undulatus | reverse complement strand
CTAGGGCAGATTCACTGTCTGTACAAATTAATGATTTGAGTAAAAGACATTTGATTTATGGTAATTCAAACTTCTCTTGTTTAAAGAGATTTTTCTTTAAAAGCTGTTTCAAAAGAACATTTTATTAGGACAAGCATAGATGAAAGAGTTTACTTCTATTTTATCTCATAGCATCCAAACTCTACCTTTTTGGGCCAAGAAAAGTCTCTGGCCTTTTTGGAGAGAATTCCACAATGTATTTAATTTAATTTAATTTAATTTAATTTATACATGTAAAATTATGTCTTTTTAAAGACAACTTTAACATTTAATTTTATTTAACTTTAACCTTTATTTAACTTTAACATAACTTTAACAAGAAATTCCTGGTGGTAAGCCGTACCTTTGGTAATACTCAAGCTGATGAAAAGCACACACATGCACTTATCTGCATGGGGAAAACGTAGTAGGTTAAGCTACAAAGATTGTGTTTTTATATCTATTTTACTGGCACCATTAGAACTGGAGTCCTGCAGTTAATTGACTTAGAAAAATTTGTGTTAGTGTTTCTTCAGTGCCTCTTGATTCAGTGAAAAGGCAGCTCCTTCAGAATACAGTTGTGTTTGCCTGTATTTCTTTCCCTCTATCTTCTCTCTTGGGGAGTAGATAAACTAATCACAGAATCATTAGGGTTGGAAGGAACCTCTGGAGATCATCTGATCCAACCCTAAATAGGGCCACCTCTAGCAGGTTACACAGGAACGCATACAGAGGCAGAAAGGGGCAAATGGAGGAGAAGGTTTTACTTTCATCATTACTGTAGTTGTATTTTAAGTCTTCATGGCATTAACTGATATTCTGGACGTGTTCTAAAACATTAATAATACAGTAAGAATTGCTATATATTTTCAGTGTTCCTAAGGCAGTTGGGTTTGCTACAAGCATTGCAATGTGGAATGCTTTGCGCTGTGTCATGCAGGAGGTGCTCCGACTTGAAGATCAGCATCAGCCCATGGCCTTAAAAAGCAGGATTTTAATGAATAAACAAGCTATTTTTATGCAAACCACCTGCAAATGACAACTGCAGTTTGATCACAGATGTTGCCAGCAATGTTGAAGGTAAGTACTGAGTTGCTAAGCTTACAGAAACAATTTAAAATGTTTTTGTTTGCTAAGCAAAATAGCAAAGAACTAATTTGATCCCTATCCCTGAATAGACAATGTAAAAGGCAGAGTTTGAGCTCTATTACCTGCTGCATTTTCTGTTCAGTTAAAGAACTAGTCCTGAAATTTGCCTCAATATTAGTCTCTGTTTCAGTGAAACACAGATACGAAACTGAGTAAATGTTTACTGATCTGATATGAACAAAACATCATTATGTGGTGACTATTTGTACCAAGGTGCAATATAGGTAACGTTTTTTTGTTTATTAAAAGTTAACTGTGATTTATTTCGCATGTAGTTTGAGTCTGATCCTGTGCACATTAAGTAAAAGTGAGTTTTATAATTCATTTCAGGGGTTTATGTTGTTGTAAACTAAGTTTTGAAGTTCAGTTTTCAGCCACTGTTCACCCAAAATCAAGTTTTCAGCTCACAGTTCTAAACAACATTGTACACAGTTACTTCGTGTTCTAGATTTCTTATGAGGACTACTCAAGATGATGACAAGAATTACTGTAGATAAGTCATTTAGTAACTGGTTTCTATGTATAAACCATCTTACTATTACAGCTTGGGGATGTGACAGGGACACATCCCCAACTACTAGCTTAATCTGAGTACCTGTTTTAAGTTATATGCAGAGCAGGAGATAAGTTTTGTTTTAGATAAGTATCTAAAATAAAAGAATATAATTTCTTTCTTCCAAACCTGACAAATTATATATTATTGTGGAAGTCTAGATATTCTTCCAGAATAACCACCTGGGCAACTTGTTGACTTCCTTGTTTTGCTGACAGTATGAAAGGCATCTAGAAGGGGGTGAGAGACATGGCTTTCTGTATTTCAATAAAGAAAGATGCTTAGCCCAGTATAAAAGTCAGCGGTCAGCTGATACAAAAAGCCAACTTCCTGCACTAGTAAAACTTGTTAATGAAATCTTTCAGCACTTCTTTGCTAAATAGGATCCAATCCTGCAATATTTTACAGCAGTTCATTTCATGGGATGACAGCTGTCAAGACCAATCTTTTTTCTAGACATTTATGGACAGAGATGTTTTGTTGTTCTCTAATGTAATCTGATCATATGATTTAAAACAGTACGGTGACCTGCAAAAAGCTTACTTGCCTTCACATGCTATTGATCAGTACTATGTAACTAAAGGTTTTGCTTTGTTTCCACAGCGAAAGGTCTCAGAGTTGCTGAATATAATTTACTAAGACTAAGATGAAGTGTCTTTTAAATTTCATCTCACGATCTAGAGCTGGTGATGAGAAAGAAATATGGAAGCTCCACAATTCTTGAGAACCTATAAAACACTGTGCCAGCTTTAGCATTTATCAATTTTTAACTACTGCTACAAGGCTTCAAGCAATCAATTATTTCCCAGCTCCTCGACAGACTCAGAGCTATACCAGATAAACCAGAAATCAATTTTACTGCCTTGTGGCTGGTTTCTAAATATGTTTCTCCTTACCACATTTAAGCCCAAACAAAGCTAGATTTGTTTGTTTGTTTATTTGGGGTTTTTTTGTTAGTACAGACATAGATGAATTTTCTTCCTACTTCACTTGATGTTAAAAATTCAGTGCGGGATAAACGTTTTCTTGGTTGGGATACAGATGCATTGTCCTTTTATTATTGCTTCCTAAAGAAACAGAGAAACAAATCTCTTTCATTTTCTGAGTCTAGCAACAAATTTGGGACCTATTTTTCACAGTGAAGTGTCTCTTGGCTCTTTTTTTTATATCACCCTTCTGGAGTTCTCTGCCGTAAGGGAAGCATTTGATTAGCGTAAAGTGTGCAGTATTCCACTAAGGAACCATGGAAGTTATGATGGGAATTATCAGTACATTAATGAAAATATAGTTTCTTCCCACGAATGAGGAAAACTTTGCTTGAATTGCAAAGCAAATGTTACACTTTTTAAAGTGACATCAATATGAAAATACAGATTTAACTTCTTTTGTGCCGTCCTCTCCTGTGACTGCCTGGGTTTGACTCCACCTGACATAAGATGAAGTGCTGGGAGCAGCACCAGGCCTGTCTCCACCAGGAATGCAGGCACTTTGACCCAGTACTTAGATAAAGCCTTGCACTGCCCAATTTGTAAAGTGGCGCTGAGGAGAACTGCAACTCAAGGTACGTTATTACACCGTGCTTTTCAGTAAGAAGGGAGATGACAGTGTTTGACCCTGAAAGTAACTGTCACACTTAGCAAATGTGGGTGCTCTTAACAGCAGACTGGACAACTCTTCATTTAGAGGGAAGTCCGTAGCACTGAAGAGCCTTATTCCTTCTCTGCTATGCTTATCACTTCAGATGTATCATGTAGACTTAATTTGCCCTGAAGTTCCATGGAGATGTTTCTGCATGGGAAAAAAAGTGTATTTATTCTACTTTGGAAGATTTGAAGCATATACAACTTCTAAGGTCATTATTTTTATTTTTTTCCTGTTAAGTGGAGCAGGAAGCACTTGTGGACATGGCTGTATTCAAGTTTTACTGGATATTTTTTCACTCCTGAATCACAGACCACCACAGAATAGTTAAGGCTGGTAAGAGACCTCTTGTCCAACCCCTAGACAGCCAGTTGCCTAGCACCATACTGAGACAGCTTTTTGGTATCTCCAAGATAGAGACTCCACAGTCTCTCAGGGGAAAGCTGTGCCAGTGCTCAGTCGCCCTCACAGTAAAAAATGTTTCCTGATGTGTTTCTGTTTGTGTTCCTGTGTTTGTTTGTGCCTGTTGCCTCTGGTTTTGTCACTGGATAGTACTGAAAAGAGCCTGGCTCCATCTCTATGCATCCTCCTTTCTCATATTTATACACATTAATAAGAAAAATCCCCTTCTGAGATCTCTATTCTCCAGGCTGAACAGTCCCAGCTCTGCCAGCCTTTCCTCATAGATGCTCAGTCCCTTCATCATCTTAGTAGTCCCTTGTTGGACTCTCTCATGTATGTCCAAATCTCTCTTGTACTGAGGAGCCCAGAACTGGACACAGCACTCCAGGTGTGGCCTCACCAGTGCCAAGTAGAGGGGAAGTATCACTTCCTTTCACCTGCTGGCAACACTCATCTTGGAGCCCAGGATATAGTCAGTCTTCTTTGCAGTAGGTGCCCTTGCTGGCTCATCTCCAACTTGGCATCCACCAGCATGCCAGGTCTCCGGCAAGCTGCTTTCCAGCTGGGTGGGTGGCCCCCAGCATAAGTTGCTGTATGGGATTCTTCTTTCCTAGGTGCAAGACTTTGCACTTCTTATGAAGTCCATGAGGTTCCTGTCAGCCATTTCTCCAGCTTGTTAATGTCCCTCTGGATGGCATCAACATGACCCTCTGGTGCAACAGCCAATCCTCCCAAGTTTTGTGTCTCTGCAAGGTTGCTGAGAGTGGACTCTGATCCTTCATCCAGATCATTAAGGAAGATGTTGAACAGGATCAGATCCAGCCTTGACCCCTAGGATCCACTGACAGTGTCAAAAGCCTTACTAAATTCCAGGTAGGCGATACCCCTTGCTCCCCTTATCTACCAGACCACTCATTTCATCATTACAGGTTACACAGAAAGAGAGCCTCTACATGTAAATGGTATAGAGAAACCTGTACCGTAGAACATTGTCTGTCTTTCACAGCATTTTGCAAGTGCTTTTTATCAACAATAAGTCAAAATTTCAGAAAGTTCACTTACATCACTGTGTTTGACAGTGCTCCTTTGCCTAAAAAATACTATTAGTTTATGTTAAATGATATAAACAGCAAATTTCATGAAACCTGAGAAAAGGACAGATCAATTTATAATCCTGGAAAATGTAAACTGCTCCCTACATTTATTTTCCTTCTGAAACCCTTCTGGTTCTGACCATCTCAACCTGGACAATGTCCAAAGGGACATTTTGACCAGTAATGAAAGCAAAGGAGACCAACAGCAAGACTATGTACAACTGTTAGAACCATTTTCACTGGAAATGAGTCACAGGTTCAAAGGAGTATTGCCCTGAACCCATTTCTAATATAAACCAGGACATGTTCAACTGTTTAAGCCTGTCTTATCAGGAGATTCATTGCCACTACAGAGACATTATCTGCTCTAGCAAAGGCATAAAGCACATGTTGTTTGCCTGCAAATATTCCTACAGTACTCTGCAGTGAGAACAATTCTCCTTTTGCCTTTTTACAAGCTGAGCCATTTGCCTATCAGCAATAATTCATTTGTATGTTCTTTCTACTCAGCTTATACATAAACAACCCCTCTCTGGTCTGCACTGTAAAGGTATGTTTTGAGGCTTTGCCATCATATTCCAAAAGAAGTTTATTTTCCTGTTTAAATTTTTACCTATGAAAGCTTTATTACATAACTAAAATACAGAGAAAGTGTAAAGACCTATTTACTTACACTTTTCCACACGTGCGAAGGCTTGGACTTAAAGTGCTTTCTGCAATCTCTACCATATTGGATTTCATTAAAATTTAAAGTAAATGCTGGTGATTTACAATTCCATACATAAAACCTTTTTTTTTTTCCTCCAGAAACATGTATATACTATTCTATCAAATTTCACACTATGTGAAAAATGAAGTCTTTTAGTACACTGAAACCTCACAGTGCCAGTGGCTACAGCTGCACTATAGTTAAAATGCATTGTATCATACTGCAGCCTGAAAGGGGCCACCAAGAACAGAAGTTTCAGTATAGGAAAAGCTGACAAGATCTGTGACAGCATTTTGCAACCTGGTTGTTCTCATGAAGTGACTGTGTTCATGAATACCAGACACAACCACATAGCCTATACAAACAAATATATCTATGTCAGATCACTAATTCTGCACAAGCTTTAATTCCATGAGAATTTTAACTCATACGTGAAATTTATCTGAGAGTTTTATATTGTTCTCTTTTACACAGCTGGCATGAAACACTTGTCTGAAGATTTCACTGAAAGATATAACATTGAGGAAAAAGAAAGCTTTTTCATCAGGGAACATTAAGGTTGGTAGAGAAGCATACAAAAGGTAAGAAATTATAGAGGAGAATTTGTCAATTCATTTTTAAAGCCTCTCTGCTTTGTGTGTATCTGTAACGTGCACAGTATGCATGGACACTTAATTACATGCTTACCTGCTGTTTCTTTCATAGAACTCAACACTTGGGACAGAGTATGCTCAGTTCATGGGCAGATCCCACCTCTAGGTTTTTATGTCCCTTATTAAATATGTAATCCTATGCCTTCTTCACTTTACATGATTAAAGTCCTGTTACTGAATTATTAATTTCCTCAAGGACTTTCTCTACATTAGTTGCTGTGACCAGTTCATAAATACACATTTATTGTGCAACACCTGCATGAAGACTGCACACCAGTCATTTTATAGAAATAGCAAAGTACAAAGATACTGCATTAGTTTGGAAAAACAGAACCCTACAGTCATAAAGCCTGGATTTGGGAAAAAATAAATAAAATGTTACATTAAAGTGTGAAAACTGACTTTATTTTCTGTCATGAAGCCTTACCACATCTGCAGTTCAGGACCACTTGTCCATCTAGACTCACATAAAATGAGCTAGACAGCTTTGGCATGGCAAAATTGAGTTGCCTCAAGATAGGACTAGTTGTAGGATAATCCAGGTTGGAATGACCTCTCTGATCAGCTCTCTCAGAGCAGGGTCAGCTCTATCACACCATGTTGCTCAGGGCTTTATTCAGCTGTGGGTTGAAAACCACCATGGATGGAAATGGCACTTCTCTCGGCAACCCTGATTGTCTTCAGAGTGAAAAAGGTTTTTCCTTAGATCTAGTCTGAACCTCTCCTGTTTAGATTAATGCACATTGTTTCTCATCATCTCTCAATACCACAAGGAGAGTAGCTCCACCTCGCCACAGGTACTAGGGGCTGTTGCTGAGGCCCCAAGATACCTCTTCCCCAACCTGAACAATCTCTGGTCCTGAACAAAGCCTGTGGCTTTCCCTGCACTATCTGTCTTCAATCCAAGCCATGAAACTAAATGCTTCCTTCCTATACTGGGGAGAGGTGGGTTGGGAGGGCACACTTGACCAAATAGTCTAAATGCAGTCTGTTGAGTGCTAAGTAGAGGGCAATAATAGCTTCTTTCAGTCTAGTAAGCTCCCTCCCTCATCATTCCTAGTTAAAAACTCTCCTCAGCCAGTTGGCTAGCCTCTTGGCAAGGACGCTTTCACCTCCATTGTTAGGTGTATTCTACATCTCCCTATCAATCCCTGATACTTGAAAATGTCCCTTGATCCTGAAAAATAAATTCCTGTCAAAATCACCAGTAGTGAAACCATTTGGTGACCCAGAGGGTTTGTCTGCTCCCAAGCCTTATCCCTTCATCAGCAGGACCAAGGAGAAAACATCCGTGGCTTGCATCCTCAACCCCAGAGCTGCACAGTCACTCCTGATATGTTCCAGGCCTCTTTGAAATATTGGATTAGGTACTGCTTATCTTTAGGCACCTAAATCCTGCTTTGGTGATCCCATACAAAAATACTGAGTGACTTGATGAGGATCCTATAGGAACGTTGTACAGGGGTACAGCCAACAATCCTGGGCTAACATAATTATATTAATAATCTTGTATGGAAGTCTGATGTATTTGCTTCATGGGATCTACAACAATGTAAAAAAGTTCTTGGAAATAACACACCGCTTTGTTTCAACCCCAAATGAAGACCATCCTCTCTGAATAACACAGATGCAGTGAAGAGAAAAAGACAGTAACATAAATTCTATTAAGACTGTTGTATATTATTATAATGTGCTTATGTTTAACAGCTTTTTAATGTTTAGTTTCTTCAGTTTTTACAAAGTTGAATTTCCATTATATTAATTTCTATATGGTTTATGAGCAACTTGGGACCTCAACAACCTCCTCACAGAATTCTGCTCCTTTTCTGACAGCATTAAAAATACTGATTTCTGCAATTCAGAATTTTGCTAGAAATATATAGAAAAAAGATGGCCAGTAATGAGAAGTAACATACTTTAATTGTTATTCCCTATAATCTCTGTCCTAAACAGGGAGACTGAGATTGAAGTTCTTTGGAAGCTCCAAAGGTGAGCTGGCTAATGTTGACACTGAAGAAGAGCAGCTTTTTTGAGAGCTGCTGTAATATATTTAGGACACTGAAAAACCAAGACAACCATGAAGAAGGAAGTTTGTTTTCCAAGTTGGAGAGAGGCATTGGTCTAAAGCCTAAGGGTAAGGATGGTATTGTAATTGCACCTTTTATTTGGGAGGTCTACATTGTTACGTTTTAATCAATCAGTAAATTGTTTACCTGACAAGGATAAAATTGGTTCTGTACTGCATCAACAGTGTCTGGCCAGTGAAGAGAAAAAAGCATAAAAAGTGGATTTTTCTGGTAGGGCAGACTCAGCCTTACCTATGTATTATAAGATCCTGTATGCAGGAGATGAAAGGCAGGGGTGAATGCAGCTGACGTACGAAGGAGATGAAATTTGCCTTGGGAGTTTTCCTGAAAAAGGGACAATGGCAAGATCAAAATATAAACTGGCAGAACTGACAGCTCCAACAATGGATCCAAGTTGGAAATCACAGAATCAAAGAAGCACAGAATAGTTTGGGTTGGAAGTCTGGGACCTTCAAAGCTCATCTAGTCCAAAACCCCAGCAATGAGCAGGGACATCTTCAAATAGATCAAGCTGCTCAGAACCACATCAAGTCTGGCCTTGAATGTCTCCAGGGATGGCACATCCGCCACCTTTCTGGGCAACCTGTGCCAGTGTTTTACCAACCTCATTGTAAAAAGCTCCCTAACATCCAGCCTAAATCTCCCCTCTTTTAGCTTAAAACCATCACCCCTTTTCCTGTCACAACAGGCCCTGCTAAAAAGTCTCTCCCCAATCTTTCTTTTAATAGAACCCTTTTAAGTCCTGAAATGCAATCAAGTCTCCCCAAAGTTTTCTCCTCTCCAAGCTGAACAATCCCAATTGTCTCAGCCTTTCCTCAGCTTTTCTATCCCTCTGATCACTTCTGTGGCCCTGAACACATAACGCCATTCCACATGACATCCCTCTAATTCAGGTCAAGTTTTGTTAGCATTCTATAGATTCCTTTTGAGTCAGCTTGACACTGTGTCCAGCATGTCTCAGGAATTCTCCTTTGAAAGTTAAGTGGTCAGATACACCCTTCTTGATGACCTTACTTAGCTGTGTGGTATATGTACCACATTGTCAGGAGACTGTCCTTCCAACACATGACAATGAGACCAACCTAAGATACTGTCTAAAAATAGAGCAGAGGTGGGCAGAAGCAGAGAGACAGTGGGTATACCACATTACTTTGAGCTGACTTGTAGTAAAGTGCTCCGAGTTCACACCAATGACAAATGTTTTGAGTTTGAGTATGTACATAATTACTTTGATAGGAGGAATGTAGAGAAACCATCTTTCTTGGAAAAAAATAAGGAATGTACATTCTTAACTGGTTGTAGGTACTGTGCCAACAAGCCAACCCAGGCTTACTACTGCTGTCATGCAAGAGGACTTGAAAGGACAGCGTATCTATTTTGAGTCTTATGCCTCCTCTTAACTCTTCTGCTATTCGACAGCTCAAAAAGGCACATGTGTTTGTTTTTCTAATTACCAATTCATTTTTCTTCCGTGAGTCAATGAAGCAAAAAGCCTTCCACCATCAATCCCCATGTTCTCAAGTGATAACTACCCAGCCCTTGTAGCACAGGGGCTTTTCTGACTGAGCTGTTCTGATCATCACCACTGCATGTCCTTGATTCATGACAGTGATATCATGGCAGTGACTGGAAATAAGAATGTGCAAGAACATTGACAGCTAAAGATACCACATTGTGCAGGCTTGTGGGGTTGAAAAATATATTCATTTTTGGAAACAAACTTCAAAGAAACTTCCAAAACTCAGATATATCAATTTTATTTATAGTGGTTTTGGGGGGTTTGTGGAAACTAAACTGTTTGCCTGACTAGATTTGTATAAGCCTTTTCTGCTCCATGCATTAAAGCATACCCTCAAGTCAAAAAGTATCTGTATTCTTTGATTGCTTTTAATCTCAATTTTCAAAGAGCCATTGAAAAGATGCTTTTCTTCAGCCTATAGCATTTATAAGAGTCAGTGGCTAAACTAAAAGTGAGGTTTTGTCACGCTGATCAGTTAAACTGTCAGTGAATTAAAGCACTTGAAAAAAAGGGAAAAAAAAACCCCAACAGTGTGAGAAAAAACCCCATGCTGTTTTGATAGAGAGAGCAGAACGATCCCACAGTATCAACATCCCAGTAAGATAGCACCTTATCTACAGCATCCACCCCGTAATATTCAAGCTTACAAAACAGTTTGAGCTTGGTCAGTTCTTTGAACAGTAAGAAAGTTTAAACAGTAAGAAGTTTAGCAATAAAATGGATGGAAAAAACACCATGTCACGAAAGCTGCATTTCTGAATTTAAGTTTTGGAGTTTTAAACAGAATAGAAACAGGCAAACCATAGTTTACCCATAAAAGAATTGCAACAATACTGTGACAGTGACAGTGCAATACTGCATGGATGAAATCCTCAGGTGCTTTCTCCTGTTGAAAACAACCACATGTTCTGTGAACAGAAATACCTACCAGGACAGTGAAGGCATCCTGGTTTCTTGGTAGCTATAAAAACCTGAGCCTATCCTCCATATGAACTTTTACAGCAAAACTGAGCCCCACACCTACAAAGTGAAGGAGGGGAATATTAACTGGTGAATCTCTGCAAGTTTCACTCTGGTCAGAAAATTTAGCTTATTGGTGCAGATGACTTTTCTTGTGCATCCTGCCCACAGATGCACAAACCAAACTTTTCTTACTCTTAGTCCCTGATCAAAATGCATTAGTCCTTTAACATATTCCTTGAACCTGAATCTTTGTAACCCACAGTTTAAAACTTCTGAAGGCATGGTAGTTTCATATATAATGAACAAAGTAAGGCCAACTCATACCAACACTCAATGCTTGGGCAAACACCCTGAAAAACCCTCTCCACACACAAACCCCAGAAAACGCACTGATCAGTCCTACAGTGTTAGGAATTAACATGTTGACAGAGTAGATCACTTACTTAACTGGCGCCTTACATCTCAAAGATTTTTTTCCTGAGTGGCTGAATAACTCTTCTAAAGACTCACTAAATGCACCTTCACTAGCATTTGTTAAGAAGCACATCTGCCTTTCAAAGAACTAATACATTTAAACTCTTGGGAAGATTTCATGGGTGTACCTTTCCCCCACCATACCACTATTTCACAAGTATCCAATAACCTGCCTCTGGGACAGATGCATATGATTACAGAACTTCAGTTCTTTCTTCTTTTTCTTCCCTTTCTCATCAATAACTTCATCCAAGCACCTCCTCCTGGGAGGTTGGCAAAGTCTCCTTTACACATTGGTGATATAGGTGCTCTACTGTAAAACAGATGCAAGAATTGCAGAAGACAAAAAACCCTGACAGAAAAGTTTGATACTCATGTTGTAAGGATCAACATGAACCCTGCATAGCTCAAGCTAATGGCAAGCTGGAGAGGGCGGTTCTTTCCTAACAGCACACAGCATTGGCAAGAATGATACTTGAACTTCCTTTTAAAATACATTTTTATTTTAAATATGCCTTAGAAAGGCTATTAAAGAAGCAGCATTGAGGGCCAAAAAGTATGGCTGTGTAGAGAGGGCCTTAATGAATCTAATCTTGTTTTGCTCAAAGGCAAATTTAGAGATGATAGGTTTTATCACTCAGAGAGAGTCTGCCAATTACAAAAGAACCAGCAACTTTAAATCTAGTTCAGTTCAGACAGTTTGAAAAGAGAATTACACACACTGACAACCACTGAAATAAAATACTGAAGGAAAACAGTATCCTCCACCTCCAAACTCTTTTAATAGGGACAAGATGTTTGTCTGAAGCCTAAACACCACATAAACACATGGATCTGTGTTCAATACAGAAATAACTGGACAAAAATCTATGCTATGCTACAAGAAGGAGACAAGACAGCCTGATTTCTTAGATTATGTGCTTAGTTCCCATTTGACTTGGTTAAAGAAGATGGGGTTAATGTCACTGGCATAAGTGACTACTTACCTGCCTGCTGCATTCAGCTAATGTAGAGTACTTTTAAAGACAGGATTTTGTGGAACATTTTAGTCCAATAAAACAAATGAGAAAAGGACCAAACTCACAAACCAAGTGAAAAAGGCAGGATAAAGCCCAGTGGTTAGAGAAGACCTAAGAGGGAAACTTCAACAGTACCATTTTACTTATCAGTATATTCAGACTCCAGTGAGACAGAAAATCCTTAGCTAGTCAGGCAGAGTATTTTAACGCTTACCTTGCTATGAATGTCAATAGATCAATCCATTCTTTAAAATGATCTAGCATTAAATAGTAAAGCAGCTACACAAACTGTAGAATTATCATGGCCTAAGGACACCAAACGGACAAAATGGCCACACTTAATTGTATTAATCAATCAATCTTCATTTTGCCTGTTTCTCCTGATTTTTGTTACTTATTACTGATTCTGACTAAATTGCCTGCTCAGTTTTCAAAACATCACTGTGGTCTCAGTCATGTTCCCGTGCCGCACCCCCCCCCCCAAAAAAAACTGTTTGGAGAGCCCAAAGTGAAGGCTACCACCCAGTTTGGCATGGTGCAGAACAACAGGGGAGGTCTTCTCAAAATAGACCCAGTGCTAGGAGAGCCAAGGGGCTGCTGGTTAGATCAAATATTGCTGGCAATGCTACTTCTAGAAGCTTATTCAGTGTCCGTCACTGGGCATGGTGCTGGTGTCCAGCTAAACTGTTTTATGGTGGTTTATTACTAATTTCTTTTAAAGGGATAAACCTCTGCCAGTCCTCACATTATGTTTATTTGAGTTGCTTCTAATTAACAAATACTGAAAATGTGCATAATTAAAACCCATGTCAGAGAGGAAATGGGAGTGTTTTGACAACATTCACCTTTACATCAGCAGGCACAACTTAGACCAAATAACCACTAGGAGTTGAGGGTGAATCCTATTTCAAGTCTTCCCATTTTTCTAATACAGATTTATGACCAGGAGAGAAGGTGACAGCCAAGGGCAGTGGAAACCCTTTCGCATTTTTGTTGTGCCTCTGTTTCTGTAGAGCTGTATCATAGTAGAGTCAGGACCCTAAATGCTCCTTCCTGTGCTGTGAGCTGCTTGTAAGATCATTTGTAAAATGAGGCTAATACACATTTCCAAAGTAAAAAGAAAGCTTACAGATATCAAGTCTAGTACAGATCAGGAAAGCCTTTTTATAGTTACTTTGGAATACAGTTGTTTCCATCTATGGCTTAGCTATGAGTTACTTCATCCCCCACATTACTCCACTGGTTGCAGCTGTGATAGGAATGGGAGTTTTAATGACATGAAGACAGCAGAGAGAAGGATGGCAGATTTGGGATGAATGAAAATAGTATTTGTGAGTTACATTCACCAGTCCTTATGAATCAATAAAATACCATAAAAATGTCTTAAGAGATTTCAATAGTTCCAGAAAATATCTTATTTTTTAACTTAAATGTTTCTAGTTAAAGTCTAGGAAAACTCCTTCAACAGTCATATTCACGCTATGGTTCTATATCCATTTTCCTCAGAGGGCTATATTTTGGGCCTAACTTAATCAGCTGTGATATTTAAACAAAAGACACTTGAGTAAAGCTGAGAGGTTTTTCACAGTGCCTATTTGCTAAGTGAACAAAAGAAAACTCCAGTTAAAATCAATGATGCTTCCTACTGTCCTGAAAGATACCATGCAGGCAATAAACTACTCTGTAAAATGGTACTGTCAACTGAATGTGGGGCTCTGATGGCTTTCAGTCTTTGTCATATATATCACACATCTTTGGAGGTAACAAAGCAGAACTAAGGTCCTGAAATACAGCATTAAAAATGCCCCTGTCCTCCGCAGATACCATCCTTAGAGACAAAGACAAGAAGTGAATTTGGAGTTGACATTAAGCTAACTCTACTCAAGGCTGCATCTAACTCACAATCCACTTTACAGGTATTGGAGATTGCTGGTAGGGACTGGAAGGTAAGAGGGTTTTTTATTGAAAATCTTAAGACAAAAAGGTGGAGACAGAATGCAAGGAACACTATGTTGTATGACATGGGCACATATGTATCAAATAACTGTTTAACATTAGTCCTAGGGACAGGCTGGTGAGAACCAGTGCAGTGCAGTCAGTGTAGCAATGACCATTTCCATAAACAAAAGATATATTGTCTGGAAAAAAAAAAGCAGAGGTTGTGGCATGTGCAGAGGTTTGATCCTCTCCATACCCAGGAAATGAAGCCTGTTTTGCTCTCTTTTTATACTGGACAGGGTCAAAAAGTAAGTTAATGGAAGTTGAAACATAAGACCATATCACTAGTACTCCTATGGCATGTAAAGAGCCCTTCAACTAACAACAGACCCAGGCATTTTTAGACTACAATTTTCAGTTAGTAGATGGCTTTTTTGTCCTTTTTCTATAGACTATATTTTCTATAGGTGTAACAGAGGTTACATTTTTGCTTCTACTTGTTACAGCAATATGTTTAGCACTTGACATGAAGAGGCAATGAGCACCAGCTGAACAGAGGAGGGTCTATCTAATCACAAAGAAACACAAACACTTTTTTCACTTTGAGAGAGACAGAGCACTGGCACAGATTGCCCAAGAAGTTGTGGAGCCTCCTTCCATAAGTGTCTTGACTGACACTCTCTTCCATTAGCCCTGCATTTCCTCTTGTTGTGGTGCATCAGGTGCACTTGGCTTGGAGGGCTGCTTCACGCACAGTTGAATTCCTCATGCTTTTTGCATGCACTTGAAAACGAAATAGGGCTTGAGAACTATCAGGATGCATAAACTCTGAGCTGTGTGGTTCTCTTCACTTGCTAAGGTTAGTGATACAGGAGAAAAAAAGAGTTAAACCCTTCAGAAATGGACTGCAAAATAACGCTAACATTCCAAATAAAGCAGAATTCTGTCTTTCACCTGCCTTTTTCTAACCACAGAGAAGATCTGGGTGCAGGATGTACTCTGCTTTTTTATCTGATCTGCCAAGCCGGCGTTTCATTTGTGGATGAAGTATTTTATGTGAAGATAGTGCTGGGCCATGAACAGCCAGCACTTGTTTATGTTTTGAGTTGAGAATGAACAGTCGGCTGGGAATTCCAAATCAGGAGGCAGGTAGAGTATGTAAGATTTCATGGAATGAAAGAGCAAAAACATGCAATATAAACAAGTTTCATACAAGCATACGTACTTACTCTGATGTGAAATCTTGAGATGTAACTGTCACTTAGTATGTCTTACAAAACCCACCCTTCAATAAAAAGCTTGATAGAACTGTTTAGTAGGTAGTGTGGCCACCTTTCTTTTCCCTCAACCACATTTCAAATCATTATGTAAATATCTAAAAATGACATAGAAGTCACACCACTTACTGCTAAATGCATAGTGAACACTGAAAGAAACATGTCTTCCTTTTCAAACTGAAATAAACTCTTAGTATGCGCACCTCCTGCTGAGATGACTTTTGAAATTTTATATAGACAGTAGGGTGAATTCCAGCATATTTGTCATATGTAATTATGGCTTTTCAGTAAAATTGAACCGAAGAAGAACTGATTATTATTTCAACATCAACCATCTTGACAATTACAAATATTTGTTTCATAGGGGAAGTGGATGCATCATGTCCTATTTATACATAGCTTCACACTACTGGAAATACAAGCTGTTCGCATTCTCTGTAGGTTTCTTGTTTACTCCTCCTGTATGAACATTTTACTAATTAAGAAAGAGAAGACTCCCAGATGTAATGTACATTTGTACATTAATCACAAGTAAAGTCTGGGAGTGTGGCTACTAGTTTCTCAACTGTGAAACCACTGCAGTGAAGTTTCAATGACTTCAGTAAATATTATGTTCCTAGAAAATTGAGAAATACTAGAGTGTCTTACTGAGCTAAGGTATGAAAATGGAAAAATTAAGCCACTCAAAGAACTTTAGCTCTAGCCAGGAGAAGTAATATTAAAATTCCAAGTGAGAAAAAAAGGGTCCTTACCATTATTATCTGAAACTGCAAACAAAATGTATGTTGTTCTAAAAAGCACTGCATTCACATTATATATAAAGGCAAGGATAAATTTCTTAAGCGCTTAAAAAAATACATTCCCATTAGGTTACAACATATTTTCCTGGCTTTTTATAATATTTGGTTTGAGAATAATGGAAGCTTCCATAATGCATGTATCTTATCATAATGGCACTGCACAAGACAGCTGCCATTTGTGTTTCATGTTTGCCTGTATTAAAACACTCACACTAAAACAAATTACATGAGTTATCCTTTTAACTTAATCAGTGAAAATTTTATTTTCCAACTTCTGAATGTTCTGCTAGCTGAACGATGGCTTGTTCAAATTCACCTTATTTGTGAAGCAATACACAGCGTACAAACCTTTGTACTGATGGAAAATCGGCTTAGTCCTTCTCAGTCATATTATTCTTTAGCAACCAGTGCACAAAGCTTACCCAAATTTAGAGCAGAGCTGAATTTTTAAGCATATTTCTTCTTCTGGGAAGGTGAAAAAGTAAAACTTACTTTAGGAAGTTTTCATTTTTGCTGTAGCAGTTGTGCATGGACTGTAACTCAAGCTCTTGTAGAACTGCAGCATTCTGGTTTCTTCCTCCAGCTCCCTCCTCATGGATCTCCTAGAGTGGTATTAGACAAACACAACCAGGTCGTTTGTAATTAATTTTAATCTTTCAGATTACTGGATATTTCTTTAGTAACTGTGAAATACAGCAGAGTACAGTCAGAGTTTTGCTATGGCAAAGCCAAGTCTGTATTTGTCAATTGAGTGACAAAAAGAAAGCTAATGTGCTCCATCCAGGTAAAACCAAGTCATGTAACACAAGATGCTTTTAATATACCAGTGTAACAATATTTTTTTTAAGTACTGAGTGAAAAGTTAAAAACAGCATATTTATGTATTCAGCTGTAGATACTACACAGACTTTTAGCATTTCTAATACATGCAATATTTTACTTTTAACATGTAATATTGAATAGCTTTATGTACTATGCACGAAAACAATATTCATGATTGATAAAATTCCTTTTCTTTCAAAAAATTCCTTTGAGGCAGCTTTAATGAGACACTTGTTGGTGCTATCATGTGGAAATATTCCCAAAATACACACAACATGCAAAAACTGAAACAGGATATTTCAAATTCTGTTTAGCAGTTAGATGTTTTAAAACTCATAGAATATCTGTCTTGAGCTGCTTGTCCAACCCTCCTCCCTTTCACACCATTTGGGTAGACAGAAACAAAGAGAAGATCCACCATCAAATGTGTGATACTTTAGGCATATCACAGATGAATGATGAACTCTACACCAGTTTTAGTCTCCAACACTAATGCACAGTACATCCTATTCCTCTTTATCCAATTTTTTATCTCTTCTTTCATACTATGGCTCCATCAGATCTGAGCTGGGAATGGGAACATCGGCTGGATTTGCTTCACGTTACCCACCCACCCACACAAGCTGGACCATCCATATGCATACTGCTGCATACGGTGTAAGATAACCAGCTACGCTTAACGCATGTGAATCTAGTATTCCTGCCTGTATTTCAGATCAAGACAAAAGGTCACAACCAAGTCCTAAATAGAACTTGAATTCGTTTTTTCATGCTGCCCACAGGTATAAGAGAACTGGACAGATTCTGCATATTTTTTTACCATTTTTTTAAATTTGTTTTTATCTCAAATTTACTACAAGAAGAGGAGAAGGAATATTCAAAATTATCCAGCTCAATTAAACAACTGAATATATGAAGTCATGTGAAGCCAAAATAAATCACTGGCCAAAACAGTCACCAAAAATCAACACAGTCTTGTTATTAATGAATCATAGAATCTCAGACTGGCTTGTGTTGGAAAGGACTGTAAAGCTCATGACGGGACACCTTCCACTAGTCAAGGTTCCTCCAAACCCTGTGCAACCTGGCCTTGATCACTCCCAGGGATGGGGCAGCCACAGCTTGTCTGGGCAAACCCATTCCAGTGCCTCACCACCCTCACAGTAAAGAAATTCTTCCCTGTTTTCTAACCTAAATCTCCCCTGTATAAGTTATAACCCATTACCCCTTGTCCTATGATGAAGAGAACCCAGACCCAAAGTCCAGTTAATCATCTGTTATCACAGAACGTGACTTTGCCAAACAAGTGGAAATCTCTAATCAAGATAGAAATAATTAGAGTACATAACTATGTAGTGTAGTGTCTAACTACTTGCCATTGAGTTGGCACCAGTACTGAACTCTGCTGAAGTCCTTATTAGTATGTGTTCAACATTCAGGTATACTTCACACTGGCCTGGGGGATCATCTGACATCCTTCCGCCTCTGCACTTCCTAAAATACAGGTTAAAGAAGCCAAATAAAAAAAAAAAGTAAGCCAGGAAATGTGGGACTGTTGCTCTCAGACTGGCTGTTTTAGAGGTTTCTGCCCTTCTCTAGTTACTCAAAGATAGCATAACAATGGGTGGTTTAGAGGGAAATGGTTTGGTTTAGTTGACCTCAAGTTCAAACCCAGAAATTCATCAGGGTTTTATTATCTTTGGACCAGGCAAAGGGTACACAAAATATATTGTCAATGGAAATAAAATAGTTTGATGAGAAAATTAAAATCAGCCCAAACTGCCAGAAAAGCATCAATCTAAAAAGACTTTAAAATAGGAAAAAATACACCAGTGCTGAGGAAATGGAGTATGGGGGAAACAGGAGCAGGTCCAGGGACACAGAGTGATCTGTTATTCTAATTGTTCTGTTTATTATTCTGTAAACACTCTATCAAATGTTCCCCATGGTTATCAAGCATATGTTTGAATGCATTATGTGAAACAATTAGAAGCACGTGCTTCTTTTTCTGTTCACCAGAAAAATGCCAATATTAATTAATCTTATTCTCGCAGCCTTGCCAGAGCTCTTCTTTGGATAAACACTCCCCATACAGCTGTATTGGACTTCAATCCATTTAACCTCTTGCTATTAAGTTCCCCTTTGCTTTTGCAGGTTGTAAGACTGGCGCTTCTCCTGTTCCTTCAATACTGACCTGGTATAGAAACACACAGTCTTGAAGACAATTAAGAATAGCTTCTTCAGAGAACCACGATCATAGCATAGCTTGCTCCAAGTACAGATATGTCAGCCACCTTTTTTCCCAAAGATTTTGAAATTTGTTGTTGCTGGCAATGAACATGGGAAAGGAAATGTTCAGTTTTCATAGAGGAGATGAAGTCTTGCTTCCCTTTGCCAGTATAAAAACGAGTGATTTAGGGAAGAAAATGTCACAGTAGATTTAAACTATTCTCCTTGTTTCTGTAACAGACAGTCTTCTGCCAGTCTACTGGCAATATTTATATTATCAAATAAATATTTCAATAGTATAATTATTAATATACTAAACATTTATATAAATGTATTAAATAGTTAGATTATTAAATAAATATAAGAATATATTACCCATAGGTCAGCAACAAAAACACTTCTCAGTAGAAAAAAAGAGTGGCAAAAGCACACATCCAAAGGCAAATCTGAAGCAGTATTCTGAACTTCGAGGTCCTTACCTTTGTCATGAATTTTCTACAGACAATGTCTTTGCACAAAAGGAAAAATAAATACTGTGCTAGTATGTGTATTATTTAAAGCATAACATTTTTGGTAATGCGACGTTAGAAATATCGATTAACTTCTTGTTTTTAAATTAGTTCCTCCAAAGCAGATTTTGACTGAAGAGTGAGATGTTTCTATTTTCAGAATTGTTGGAGGAGTTAAGTGATGTGGTCGATCCTACTTTTATGATTATATCAAACAAGGATTGTTAACAAAACTCAAAGGTAAATATAATTTTTGAAATAATATTGATTTTGGTGTTAATTTCCTTTTCCCTTTAACTCTTATACAATATTTTTTTCAGTATGTTTTGGCAAAACCTGCAGTAAAATCTATTCTATTTAAGACTATGCCGTAATAAATCATCAGCAATTATGAGGAAATAAACTTCTTGAATGAAGAAATAGGTTATGATATTGCAGTAGGACAAACAGCATATGTCCCGTGTTTTGAGACAACAGGACATGATTTAAAAATTCATCTCTTCCACACATGATTCTGTGACAGACCAAGAAAGGTTTGACACAAAGAGGACACATGGAAAAATCCCTTCAACCAACAGCATGCATATCCATGTAATTCATTTATTTTATTTTTCCCTCCTTTATCTTGTGAGGACATAAGATTCCACTACAACAAACCACCATGCTGGGTGGAAGCTAAGCCAGGTACATGCATGGGAAGCCCAGCTGATGTTTTTATACAAAGCTCTGGCAGCCTGAACCTGGTCCCTCTTCCAGGCATTTGCATACATCTCATTCCCAGCAGTGCTTGAGGTTCTCACCTTAGTATGGTGGCTTTACAACCCAGCCTGAAAACAAATACCATAAGATCAAATAAACTGATTTGCAATATTTATTAGTAGGAAAAACAGTTACAGAGGAAGTGAAATATACAGTTTCTAGGGTTTTGCTGGCATTTCTCCATGTTAAATTGCTCATTCCAGCACTGGACATGGGAAACAGTTTATTGACACCTACACTGTATGATCCACATAATAGCTATTCTGTTTGCAGAAGTAATCCAAAATAGACAAAAACATTTAAATTTTTCACATTGAAGACAATGTCACCATTAAATACAAGTTTTTATTTCAGATGGAACTATTTTATGATTCCATGTATCTTGCAGCATCTTGCAGGACAACACTATATGGTTATTACAAGGAACCATATTTTTCCTTTAATTCATGTTGTACTTTACACTGCTGTCAACATCACAAAGTTGCCTGTTCTAAGTCAAACTGTCATTTCCCTGGTACATTGACTGAATAAACTCTCTGCATATCCTCTCACATCACTATACTGAAATTATAGATTTCTTTAGATCAATCAAACACATATGAAAACATACTGGTGACAGGATCTGTTTTCTGAAAAGATCCAGAATGAGTACTACAATCGCAGGGCCCATCCTGCACTGGCAAACACTTAACTATCCACACTAGTGATGCCAAAACTCAACAGAAGAAAAGTTTGCACACACTGGTCTGAATACTTTCATGGGTATTCATCTGGAGCTTCTGCTTCAAGAATTATCAGATTTTTTTTACCATTTAGTTTGTCACAATGCAATAATAAAAAAAGAAGGACCAAGAGATCAGGTAATTAGAGCATTATAGTGATAAAAGCGCTATAAATAATTTACTATTTCCCACATCTCTACCCAAATCACTTGCTTACAATAAAGGAAAAAGAAGCTAGTGGCAGTAAACTTAACACAAGCAGCTACATCAGCCAGTATGACCTGCTTACAGAAAAGCAGTGAAAAGGGCATTCATATGCAGTATAAACTATCTCCATTTCTCTGAAGTCTTAACAGAAAGGCTTACCAGCTTTTCTGATTTTTGTTGTTGCTGTTGTTGCAGAGAGAATGGAGCCCATGACACTGAATTGTGAATACAGCAGCCACGCAGCAGAATATTGTGGAAGGTGTCCAATATATCATATGCAACGCCCTGCAAGTGTTAATCCTGATGTTAAGCAGAAGAGCATTCCAATTTGTGCAACCTCTGATATTATAATTGCACAGCCCTCCAAACATGACTACACCCTTACCTTCAACATGACTACTGAATGCAGGCTGATCAATGTCCATCTGCATACTGCAAACTGCTCCTGAAACAAAAATAGAAAGATGATTAAGCCAATATTTACACACATAACAGAAAGAGATCATTATACATATTATTGCTCAGTTCATTCTGCAGGCAGATGTCTGAAATAAGTTCAATGTATGGTCCAAAAAATAGAGACTGTGTTCAGATACTCATGATTTCAGGTTAATGATGTAGTTACAAGGAGAAGAAATATCCTATTAAGTTGTTCATAAAGTTGTTTTGAATACAGGAAATGGTATTTTGTGAAATAATTAGTGGGTATGAAACTAGCAGAGTCATTCTAGATTTGGGGCATGTAAATGAGATCAAAATGTACCAGCAACCAGCATTCATTTTCTTGTGACAGAAGGAGAGGAAAAGGAAACTTTAAAAATGCTGACTATAAATAATAAAAATAGTCACAGATGTGACAAAGGCCAAATATGTCAGATATATATAATGGTTATGACAGGACTGACAGAACAGTATGTCCCCTCACTGACCTTCAGGAGCCCCCCTGGCTGGCCTATGGTGGGGGCAGGATCTTGAAGTCACAGGAGCTTATTGAAGACTCATGCCAGCAAGTGCAATGTTTATACTTAAACCATTATACATTTTAAGTGCGGTCTTTATATACAGACTATGTTTTCAAGAGGTTATTATCACAATCACAGAGTGATTTGGGTTGGAAGGGACCTTTAAGCTCATCTAGTTCCAACCCCCTGCCATGGACAGGGACACCTTCTACTAGACCAGGTTGCTCCAAGTGCATGGACTTTGTTTCCACACTCCCCTGGATGCCAACTTCATGGCACAATGGTAAGCTTAATGGTTGCATCTGCCAAACTATGTAATGGCCATGACGACTGTGCTACCAGAGTGCAAATAGCATGTAGTAGCGCTCTCTCATGGATGATACCTCAAGATAAAAAAAGAAAATGTGAGAAATATTCAAATGACAATTCTTGTGACTTCCAGTTAGGTCTTGTGTTAAAATAGAGTTTGCAAAACAAATGCAAAAACTTAGAACAACTATATGTGTAGCTGAAAACCACATCCTATTTGTGGGTTCTCACGTTTCAAGAGCAGTTTATCACACATTTAGAAAACATACATTTTCATTCTAGTAATTAGCAGTCAGCATTCTGCCATTTAAAGCCCTCACACTCAAGGGGGAACTCAGAGCTGATGCCTCCTCACAACTTTAAAACTGCTCCTGAAGCTTGCATATGGAAGGGAATACCCTGTCTTGTTTCATGTGTTTGTAGGCTGTGATCTCGACAAGCTCATGAACATGTCTGGGGATGACCTGTAATTTGTCTTGATTTAGCAAGTCAACTACTATAAGTGTTTAAAATAACTACTAAGTTGTCCTCCAGTTTCTAAAGGGCATTTTTGGTGACACAAAAGCCAGCAGAAATTCTGAGGAAATATTAGCAGAACAGGTTTTTCACTAGAAGTGTGATTTTTTTCCATGGCAAAAGAAAAAAACATTAAAAGGTTGCATTTCATACTGACTTAAACAGTGGGTGTATGTCAGAACTTTATGCACATCACGGAAAAATGTATTTCAAGTATAATTTCCATTAATTTTTATGTTACTATGTAAAACTCATAGTAAATTTCACTCATATAGTAATTGTTCTCAACAATTCTAAATTAAAAATCTGATGTCAGGCACTAAAACCAATCTTGGACTTTCCTTTTCTAGACTTTTCAAATTTATGTTTTCATTCTTTTATGGGTTTTGGTTCTGACTTCTAAGCCTGCAATGGCACACATTATCCAAAGCTTGTTTTGCAACTACAAGGGGAGATTTTCAGATGCCCCCAGGAACTACTGCTTTAACAAACACATTGAATAGCCTGATACTCATTAAGACAATGTAAGTTTGTTACACAGGTCATAAAATACCTGCAAGAAGTGTCTACATAATTCTGATATCTTGCTTAGATTAAAAAATACAAGCAAGATTTGGCAAAATGTTTTTTTCTTTGGTGTATGTCAGATATTGTAAGTTATACAGTGTATGGAGGTTAACAATAGTTTGGCTCTATAGGGTATCTTCTAACGTCTTCTCTGGCAAAATGCCTTCCAAGCTTAGTATCACTGAGGACATAATATCTAGCCTTGCAGGTATGTGAAAATATATCAACACTTTTTTTCCACTTAAAAAAAAAAAACCCAGCTAAAATAATAGTATAGGAAGACAACGCATGGAACAGTAAAACAGGTGAGCATTTCTATTTAAATGAATTGCATGAAGAACATCCTCACTGCATGGCCAAGTATGATCTAGCTAGCTGCCTAATCCCACTATATGGCAAAACTGAATATATGATGTTTTAATCCATATTTATATGTCAATTTTATAGCTTCAAATGCAGAAGTTATATTGGAGCTTTAAATTGACCCAAGCAGCCCTATGATAAAGCCTATATTAATTACCAGTATCGACTGTTTGGGAAATACAGGGAGTGTAGAAGTGCTCGATTTCCCTAGGTTTCAGGGCTGTCTAGATTTTTAACTGTGTGAAAGGATAAAGAAAACACCATTCTCTGTGGTTTCAAGAAAAAATCTTCATTTGAAGCTATGAAAAATCTTCCAGTGTTTTCCAAAACGGGAATGAATTCAGCAAGTGTTTGCATTTTCAAGGCAGGGCTTGCTGCATCTCTCACCACAAACAACAGGAAAGACCCAGAGTTATAGCAGAAGCTTTAGTGAAACTATGGATTTCATTGCACCTTGCCAGGCTCATTAGTTCAGCTAACAGTTTCTGCTTGTTAAGAGGCTCTGTGGGTAGCAGCAGCAGCAGTCAGTGATGCTAAAGAAGAGGTACCTGCAGAGACCATGGTTCAGGCTGCCTCTTGGGCTGGAGTTGACACTATAATCTGGTTAGAGAATGTTCTGGTTATTTTCATTTTCTTTACATATTCACATTATGATTTTGTTTTCACATTCAGGCCAACTTCACAACCTCTCAGGCTTGCCTTTTGTACCTCGGAGAACTACCAGTCATATGCTGCTTTTACTTACATCCCTTTAACTCCCATTCAGGCAGGGTCATATAGCTGTGAGGGGAAAAAGATGCCCTTTGTGTTAGCATCTTTCTGTGTATGATTTTTCTTTTGCTTCTATATTTAGCCATTTTGAGCAATAATACAAACTGAAATCTCACCTCCTGAAATACAGTGGCTTAAACATTTGAAATGCTTTTGCTGGAGGGTGCTGTTAGCGCTTCTGTGCTTTTTTTTTTCCACTTTGAATCCAGTATCCGTTTCTTACAGTACTGCATAATGCATATGAAATGTATTTTTGATGGATATACAGTCAACCAGCAAATCTCCAGAGTCAATAATGAAAACCAACAACAGATCTGTAACTATATACACACATGTATTGCCTTTGCTCTTCTATGGAACATGGAATCTAGTTGATATAAAGTGGGAGAGCCTTAATAAGGTCCCAGTGTTGTGTAAGGTTAGGCTGTGTGGGCAAGATTTGAGGGTGTCCAGAGTAACCTACACACTCTCTACAGCAGTAGTAGCTCTCCTTAGAGAATTAAAAAGTTCCAGAAGAAAATCACTAGAGTAAGGGGACTGATCAGCTTTTCCAAAACTGGATCAGTTGGTAACTGGAGCAAGCTTCTGCTTTGATCATGGAATGAGAGACATGTTTTACCACCTCCAGATGGTGGAGGTAAAACTCCACAATTACTCTGCCATAGTAAAAGCGCCAGATCCCAGGGAATATACTTCTGTAACAATAGTCTTTGTCCCTTCCCTGTGCCTGTGTCAGAGACAGGAATCACAATCTTCCTGTCTTTGAGCACTCCATGGAAGGCCAGCTAAGAGTTGCAAAGCAGATACAACATCAACCATTTTTAAAATATATATATATAAATGACTTCCACACACCTTCTCCATGTTTATGGCACTAGCTGGCATGGAGAAATTCAGGCTGCTCTTTCTCATGGAGGGATCACTGCAAACACCCTCTACTGCAAGAACTGCATGTTGCTCTCCCCACATGTAACAGCTTCCAGCTGACAAGATGTCACAGTTCAGGGGGGCAGTGCCAAAACTTCATGTCAGTTTGTATCATATAAAATAGCTATGCATGACATAGCCAGAAAGGAGAATACAAGTGTACCACTTAGACAAAAAACTATGTGAAAACTGTAACAATGGGACAAATCTTCAGTTTTTACAGTTTTTTTTTTCTAACTTCCTCCCCCAGAAGTGAAACCAGAACAAATGATGTTTGCCACTGGCTGCACTGTATGATCAGAACTTGTCAGTGTACTGTCCTTTTTTGTGGCTACTGCCTTTTCTCATGCCTGAGAGGAAATGGATGATCCACGAGCCAGACTGCCAGGACAAGTCATTTGAGAAATTGGATTGGTTCCTATCACTGCCAATAGGACCTGAAGCAAATTACAAGGACCAAACCTGGATGTGACGATAGGAGCCCAGACATCTCTAAACATGTCATTAACCATCCCTGCATCACTGGGACCCTAACTGCAAACAAAAAATACTTCTCTGTGCTACAGTATCCAGTTTGTAACATGGGCATAAAGACACTTCCTACCTCAGACATGTATTCTGGAGTTTAACACATTAAAGATGCAAACTGTAATGCATGCGCTAGCTTTGTGGAGCAAAGGCTAAGATAAAACTGACACCACTTAATTTGATATCTATGCACAAATATAACACTAACACGGATGTCTCAAAAGCCTATACACTTTCAGGAAGTGGAAGACACGCTTTATATTTTCATATGCTTATCTCTATAATATCTGAAAATACTGCAGATACCCAAACCCAGAAATAAGACTTTTAGTCTTCCTTTTCTCTGTCATTTTATACTTCCTTGATTTGCCATAGTAAATAACTCTTGGTTTGCATACTTTGGCTTGTGTACGTGAATGGATGTGTTGTCTGACAAAATGCCACCAAGTCAAAACCTGGTAACTTCACACACTGTTTTCAGGGTGAAAGGCACCTGGCCAGTTTGATCTCTCACTGCACTGAATTGCAAAGTTATTCTTTACCTCTCTGAAGTATTTGCTGCTCACCTGTGTGAGCTTTCCTTGTCTCTGACAGTTTCAAGTTTTAAAGCTAAAAATTCCTCTCAGGAAAAATCTCCATGGAGATTTTAAATATGAGGATAAAGACTCTAAATCAGCCTGTGTTTTCAATATTTGGAGGCGTGTACAGAGGAGAACAATGGGTGATCTTTTCCTTTTTTTTTAGGACCAAAGGGATTTCTGTCCTTGAAACTATTCAGAATATTTTCAGTGTGTGAGACTTCATCCCTAGGTGTAAAGAACTCATCTAATTAGTTCTCAAGGTCAGGAAAGTATGTGTCAGTGTGTCCTACTCTGTGCTGGGAAGGGTAACAGGCAAGCTTGGGGTTTGCCTTATTTTTTATAGCTTGTAGTGTTTGGGGATGGACTCGTGATTAATTGTTTCAGAGGTTTTTTTTTTCCCCTGTGATATCATCAAATCATTTAGGTTTGAAATGACCTTTAATATCAGCAAGTCCAACTATAAATCTGACACTGCCAAGTCCACCACTAAACCATGTCCCCTATGTGCCACTTTTCTACTCATCTCTTAAATACCTTCAAGGATGGTGACTCCAACACTTTCCTGTGCAGCACTGAAGGGTAATGAAGCAGGATGGTGGTAAGACTGCTTTATGGTGGGAGAAAGTATGGTGGAAAACAAGTTTTCCTTTTATGCTTTAATCACTCAACATTTGCTAACCATGTGGCTTGAAATAATGTGTAATGCACATCCATACAACATGTATAGAGATACAAATTATACACCCTAAAGTGCTGGCACATACACCACTTTTGTCCCAAAACCTGATCACAAAAAATTATTGCTGAGCTCAGCCTAAAAGCCTAAATCCTTTACTTTAGGATCAGTTGCTCATGTACACATGTGAACAACCACATGCCAACCACAAGGCAAGTAATCTTGCAACTGTGTTGTTAGACTACAGACAATACATCCTGATGAGAAAAAGAATATCTAAAGGCTGTCATATTACACAGATCAAAGCTGGATTCTGTTCTTCTAATCTTGAAGGGAAGGCAGAAAGCTTGTTTCTTTGCCTGGCATACTATATCTTAACTACTTCAGGGACATACTGAATACTGTCTGAGAAGATATGATACCAAATGATCACTTTTCATTTGAACACAAAGGAAAAAAAAAGGTTGCTATATTGGTGTAACCAATTTTTCACCAATTGGAGATACTCCCTGAAAACAAAGGCAGATTTTAACAACAAACAAATGCTGTTGTTAGTTAAAAAAGAAAAATGCTTTGAAAACAGGGACTCTGTTTTCCAGGAATTTTTGCCAATACAACCACTTCTTCTTTAGGAAACAAATAGTTTCTAAACCAGGTATGACTGTGAAAGGTAACTACCACACATTCACTTTATTGTGTAGTTTTCACTCTGACAGACGGTCAATAGTTTGACAGTAACCACAGCTACTTACACTGCCCTTCTCTTAAGCTTTACCTTGGCATGGTATCATTTTCAAGATGAAATAATGAAGTAGCAGGCTTAATTAGCTATTAAAGTATCTAGTGTAAAAACTGCCAATTTTTACTTTATAAAGCTACCACCAGTCTTAGGAAATGGAATAGACTGAATTCAAATGGTTGCAATTACTATAATGAACTCATGCAGTCCTAGTAAGTTATTTATAGTGGGATACAGCTCTTAAAATTTCCTTTTGCATATCTGAAGCTTGCAAGCAAATAAATAATTGTCACAATCCCATCTCCGCTTTGCTAAAGCTGCAGGAGCAAATGGGGTCAAATTCTAGCTCAGCCAAATTTACTTTACCACGTTGAAGATGACTCAGCCTCTATTCATATGGTTGGTGGACAGTGATCCTTGCTTTCAGTATAGAATGCTTCTTGTCATTTATAACCTCAGTATTTTTTAAGGATCACATATTCTCAATGAAAAAACTGAAATAAAAAAAAAATTAAAACCAAAGTCACTGAAAATTTCTCGTGGAGAAAAAGCAACACAAAACATCTACCAAATTATCACATCCATTATAAATGGCACAAAGAAAAGAAGTCTCACTAAGGGAACGTTTTCTACACCTAATTAGAATCTGCTAGGTTTTAACTACAGAGGTCATGTGCAATAAAGGGATGACAATAAAGGGATAAGGAAATGAGTACAGTTGGGCAGAATGCGATATACCCTTCTAGACCTAGGATGAAAGACTCCCAAATGCCACAAGGAGCCTGCTATACCAATCCAGTGTGGCCTGTTTGGTGTTTAGTGAGCTGGAACTGTCATTTGCTGAGGATTTTTCTGTGGGCTTTGCTCAGGAAGGAAAATTAGTCAAGGAAAATTAGGACATCCCAACCTGCAGAGATTCTCTGAAAGCTCAATGAAAATAAAACCAGGAATTCTAAGGATGGAAGGCTATGAACTACTGAGACAAGATTCAAAGGGAAGCATTGATTTTTATCAGTTGATGTCTCCAGAACTAAAACTATGCATTTTTCCTCAGAATGGCTTTTAGTCTAACACAATTTAGTGGTTAAATAAATAAAATAGTTCTCTTAGTTCAGATGTTAGATTAGATATGGCATCCAGTTTTTACTAAGTGTTTTTTTACCAAAAAGACTCTTTTACAAGAAAGTTTGTTTGGTTTTTTTTTTTTACTTGCTTACTAAATCCAAGGGATATCTAAAGGCAAAATAACCCATAATGCCTTTTGAGATGCATCATCTTTCATTACTTAGCCAGCACTTAAGTGCAACAATCAACATTAGCACTGATGCACAGCCTCATATTGCATCCCTAACCAGAAAAATGATCATTAAACTATCCAGATATCTGTAGACTGTATGACTGGACAAACACATTTCACCAGCTGAAGTACCCAGATGTCTTTGAAATCCAGGTTAAGAATAGGAAGTTAACTTCTGAAACCTGCTGACTGAGTGAATGGCAGCATCTTACTCTAAAGCTCTTACCGTTTCTGGTAAAGAGATGAGACTCCATTTAGGGCAGGGAATCAGAGGTTTGGGGTTTGTTTTTTCTTCCTCTTAACAGTCTTAAAACTGTTGAAACGATCATTTTCACCTTACCGTGCTTTATTTTATCTGACAGTGCAGCAGCAAGAAGCCAAGGAATCAGCAAATTACTTTTATTTTAAATGCTACTTTTTAAATTGTGAGTTCCCCGGGATCTGATGGTATTAAAAAAGCAGTGAGGAAAGAGACTCGCACACAACAGAGATCTTTACTGATGGTGACAAGTTTATCTTGTACATAAAAGTGGTTTGAAGGTTCTCAGTTACCAGGGAAGAGCTCAGATCAGCATTTGGTGTCTGAAATCCCAACAGACACACACTGTTACATCTGGGTATTAGGGAGAACAACACTAATCTCCAACACTGAGTACTGCTTTTAGGGTGACACAGAATTCAGCCGAAACAGCTTGATCCAGCAGTGTGTGGACCCTTCCTGCCTCATGTACCCAAACCCACTGACAGTGAGAAATGTAATAGATACAGTTTTCAGACACAGGTATATTGGCCTGTTTATGGATATGTTAGTCTTACAAACACAGCCCCTTTAACTGTAGGGGTGGATCACAAAGAGCTGCATCCACAGATGGCAGGCAGCCTGGGGCCTGTCAAAGGGACTCGGAAGAAAGAGTCTGTGGTGAGGAGTGTAGTGTGAAAACCTAAATGAAGGAGGAATAACAAAATTAAAAAGTATAAGGGATGAATGAAGCTCTAGCTAGAATGTGTATAGAAAAGCAATTGCTGAAATGTCCATTGAAGAAATTATTCCTCACATGGAAGATTTCTAACAGTGCAGGCTAACATAATACCTGTAACCTTAACCCAAGGCACACAGAAGAAATTAGCATTTTTCTTTGCCTTAAAATGTTCCCAGATTTTCATGTAGCAAGAATTACTAACACCACCAAAAATCATTTCCTAAATGGCATAATACATAGACTCTTTGAAGATAGTAGGAGTCTGTCATTCATGCCTACTTACTTATCTATAGTGAAAGAACGTACATTATAATCTTTGAAGAGTTGAAATGTTCGCTTGTTTACCATATGCAATATAATTCCCGACTAAATACAAGAAATTCAGAATTTGCAATGTACTCCATCATTAAGATAGTGATACACAGTTTTACTACAGTTGGGACTTCTAAATAAGGTATAAACCACAGATTTAAGCCCCAAATTTCAAGAGGATTAAACATAATTTAAGTCTAAGACTGCATCTGAAATTTAGTATAAAGAATAGTATCTATCATCTACTACAAACTTTGGAAACAATGTTTTTAACTTTGGTTAAATAACTACCTTCTCTTTTTCATTTAATTTTGTGTTAGCTTATAAATCTTTGTTATCTATGAGTTGCATTGCTGTGCATCCCATGTAAATATTATTTTACTCGTAGTAAAATAACAGTGTATATTTTTCCTTAACTTAAACATACACACTAGATGATTTCTGAGCTGGGCACTTACATAAGAAAAAAAACACAAAATCCAAGCAGAGCTTTATAATCCCATGTTTGGA
The DNA here is from genome assembly GCF_012275295.1 of Melopsittacus undulatus. Lineage (NCBI taxonomy): Eukaryota > Metazoa > Chordata > Aves > Psittaciformes > Psittaculidae > Melopsittacus > Melopsittacus undulatus. The sequence goes on along the minus strand of NW_022994428.1, from coordinate 20,525 downwards.
GATAAGGCAGAAGCAAAGTAAACTGCAAATAAGGCCTAACAATTTCTGTTTTCCAATGCACTCATTTCTTACATCTCAGATGATCCAGGACACTGGCTTCCCACTCTCTTCTCACTCCTAATGATTTTAAAAATGCTTAAGTAGATGAAAACACTTCATAGTGTTAATTGCAGTTTATTAATGTCTAATTCCTTAAGTCACATAATAAACTGAAGAAAGAGGTTTTCTTACATGCTGTCTGCAAAGATCATATTGTTGCTGTTGGGTAACTGGATAATGTATTTCTATAGCATGAATTCTAGCCACTAGCAATACCAAGCCTTAACCTGCACCTTTGTAAAACTAATTCCTTGTAAAACCAGTACATTTTTCTGCATATAAAGATTGCATAACAAACACACTGTGCCTTTACTTACCTCTTCTTGAGTGCTCCACATCTGTGACAAGAAATTTGCCTTGAATTTAATCTCTGTTATCGGAGGAACAGCTTTAAGCAACCCTAAGGACGCTTAAATTGGCACTCTGCAGTGAGGCTCTCCACGGCACAAGGGCAGCACGTGGCACCCTCCTCACCACCATCCACCCAAGCTCTTGGGGTGTGGGTAAAGGAGGAACAGTGTCACGACTGGCTACAGATTATGGTTTACAAATTATGGATTACAAGGACCTTAAACAGCCCACATGGTATGTAACTGCCTTCAGGCTCATTCTACTTATTCTAGGGATCAAAGGAGCACAGTATTGCTTAAGGCTATGTTTTAGATGGCATTTAGATACTGTTAGATTTAAGTGGTGCTTGGTGAGGCTGATAAATGTGTCTAAGCATCTGAAGTCCATTAGCCTCAAGTTTTAATCTGTGAACCTACGGACTTCTGTAAGTTTACCTTATAAAGCTATTTGTGTTTGAGGGTGTAAGTGGGTATACGTATGTATTAGCACTCATGTACCTCCCCTTCTGAAGCTATGCTCTTCATTGCTCAGCTACTGCTGAGAAACCTAGCTGCTGTTTGTGTCTTTCAAACAAGTAAAATGGTGAGCAACTATGTAAAATAACTGACACCCATTACATTCAGCCAAACAGTCAAAAAGTTAACAAGCTGAGAAACACTTGTCAATAGAAGACTGAAATTTGTTTGCATAAGCTGACAGTTAGACATTTCTGAATCTAAGGCTGAAGGCAACCATCTCACTGCAATGTCCCGTATGACAGAAACAGTGTGACAGACGTGCAGAGGGGAATATTAACCTGCCAATTTACCACTGGTGGCAAATTTAAGAGTAGGAGACCAGGAATATGGAATATTTATAAAGCATTTGCTTGCTTAACTCTTTCTTCTTTTGACTGTTATGCCAGAACTAAGAATTCTTTCATGTTTCACCAAAAAAAAGTGCCAGACCTCATTGCTATGGCCCTGACCACTGAGTCCCCTGTGAGAAAAGATTAAACGAAATGAGTAGACAAAGAACACTGTACGATTTCATCTGAACTTCAGAACCCAGCAGCTCTATTTTGCAATTTCAGATCAGCACACCCAGCACTTTAGTTAGTTATAAATTGCTTTTCCATGTTGTTTAAACTACACAGGGAACAAAGCTACCCTACGTTCCAATCAAAGTCAACTTCAGTTCTTTCTTGCTCAATTTGTATTTATGTGTTGCACTTCTGCAAGCAATGCAGAGTACATTCTTAGGTATTTGATTGTATTCTGTTTCATTTGTCATATACCTTGCTATGCTAGTCAGGAACAGCTACACAAAATGGTGCAGTAACACTTGGTGGCAACAACACGTCTTTGAATGTAATGGTTATATTGCTGATAACATAAATTATATGCCATATACGCAACACTTGGTATTTGTCAAGGCTTTGGTACCTAGGTGCCTCTATTAGGATTAATATGTTTCAAGAAAGCCAGAGCACTGCAGCAATTAATCAAGTTTCCATAATTAACGTAACCTTGATTTTAGCAAATTATCCTTAAAGCTCTCAAGAATCAGTGGTTTAGATAAAACTGCTAAGTCAGTAACTCTGTGGTCTGTAACTGGGTTGTTAAGAGTTGATTTATGGAATAATTTTCATACATGAATCCTCCCCTCAATACCTTTAAAATTTCAATCTACTCACCAGTCCATACAACTATTTTGCAGAAGAGAGCCCTGAGAATCTGAGTAATGTCTTCTCAGGGCCTTTGGGAGTGCAGCCTCAATAACCCTTAGAAGCATCTTCTGATGTATTTCAACAGGAATAATACTGGGGCATACAAAACCATCCTATAGGTTGAATTAGCAAAAACATGGTCCCTCTCTGGAGCCTGCTATAACAAGCCGAAGAGCCAGAAATGTTTAAACTTGCCAACCTTTTTAATTAAGAAAAGAGGCAATATAATGAACATCATCATCATGAACCATCATCACCTTTCACAGGAAGAATAAGTGGAAAAAGGTGAAGAAGAGAACTGTGTTAATCAGATTTTCCTGCATTTGCATGGTTAATGTCCAGAAAGAAATACAAACCAGGAACGGGAGAAACAAATACTACCTGCCTTGAAGAGGTGTGGTAGAAGAAGGGTCTAGGGAAGCAACAGTTCAAATGCTCACATAGAGAGCAGTACAAAACCCACAAAAATCAGAATGTCAGTATGATTTGATGATGTGTGGAATAAATTTGTTCAGGAATTTCCTCTCTACAGCCTTATAAACGTGTTTACTTTCAAAGCCTGACATTGCTAATCAAATTGTCAGGTAAGAGAGGCTGGCCTGTTGTGTTACAATGGCTGGCACTACTGCTTTGTTTCACCTAAAAGGACAATCATTATCAAGCAATTCATGAGTTCCAAATTCCTTACTATTCACACACACTGAACTCCAAAGAGTAAGAACAAAACGAAACAGAGTACAATAGCAAATCCTGTGAAAAGCAGGATGAAGCATGAAACACTTAGAATCATAGAATAGAATCATAGACTAGTTAGGTTTGTTCTTCTAACAAGAACAGTAGTATTGCAAAATTTACATTTCTTTCACAGAGATGTTTATTGAGTGAAACTATTGTCCTGGGGAGACCTGGAGCTAATCCAGAGTCCATTAAAATAAATACAATGTCTCCTATTGATATCAATGGGCATTGTTTTCGGTCCTGTGTATGAAAAGTGACATTTCCTAGGAAAATCAGCAGGCCATGTATACTAGTATTATAGCTAATAATGCTCTCACAAGGGCAGGAAAATGATACAGAAGCTTGCACAAACAGCTTATGATTGTGCTTGCGCATGAGAATCAATGATAATCACAAGATAGGTCACCTTCCTTCCAGCCACACTAGGGTTCATTGTTAAGCACATGGTTAGATGAAGACTGACAGAACTGGATGAAAAATTTCTGCGATAGATGCCATCTATAGATAGATGCTGAGACTGAAATGTGTTTAAAAATGTTGAAAAGCTTAAATTTAAAAAAATTACAGTGTAAGCTTTTCAGAAGATCATCTGCTACATGTTCTATTTCTTCTCCCTTGGTGCTAGATCTCTGCTGCACACAAATGCTAAAGCATATTTCTGATCAGATAAAATCAAGCTCAGTCTTTGTCTTTCCAGATGCATCTGTGCAGGTTGTTCTATCTGTCTGAAACTCTTTGCCAGGCAACACAGCAGACTTAAATGACCGCAGTACTTCCCTCACATATGTGAGGCTAGAAAGTATGATCAGGACCTCAGCAAGAAATGGCATAGCGTGGTGTGAGTCAAAGGGTATCTCTGACCAAGTAATGTGATGGGCAAGGGTGCTTTGAGGACCACTCCTTCCACAGAAGTTGTGGATGACACACATGCTCCTTAAACCTCAAAACGTGAGGTCTGAAATTGTCAAAAGTGTACTCAAAATCACAAAGTCTTCTATTGCACATAGCTGGTTTCAAGGAATTTGAAGGCCCATATGCTGTAATCTCAGGCTGGGCTTTCTTTTTCTTGAGCTGGTCTGTTTCTACCCGAGTCCTTTTGAGTCTGTCAGATTATACAACATGCCAAGAAGCCGTTTTATGTATGATCTCAAAACTGAGACACTGCAGTCAGAGAACAGTTAATGAGATTTTTTGTGAGATCAAATCGAAACATGAAGCAGAACTCCCAATATTTAACAGAACTCATTACTTAAACTTTATTTGGAATCTAACAGCAGCTCCTTATTGTGTCTTTCGGGTTGTATCTAAATGTAGTGTTCATGCCAAAAGAGCAAAAAGCAGATGCCTCTTGAATTCAAGTCTGTTAGAAATGGCTCTGCCACATTTGGTATCTAATGCTGCATAAAGCGTAAAAATAATGTATATGTATTTTGTCAGTTGATTCTAAAATGTATCTTGAAGTACTTTCCAGGAATATCCAAATACAGCATAACGAGCTTAATCCTGAAATAGGATTCACAATGACAGATCTCAAAAAGAAGCCTTGGTTCTTCAGAGAAGATGAAAAAAAACAAAACCGCAAACCCCGCCAAACAGAACCGGCTTAGTTTCATGATCATAAACTGCCTCCACTCTTCTGACTGGAGTTTATCAATGATTTGAGCTCAGCTTTGCTGTAAATGGAGTATCAGTAAAGCAAAAAGACACGCAATAACCATCTCTGGTAAGAAGAAAGTCTCATCAGCAGAACAGTGAAATGGCAAAGTGAAAAAGAGAATTGCTTAAAGGTGAGAGGCCAAAGCAGAATGGAAGCAGTCAGGAACATACTCCACAGGGTAAAGCTCAACTACAGCATTGAGAGTTTAACTTATGACTGATTTTGTAACTGAATTGAGAAGACAGCTGGAGGCAAGCTGGAATAGTAATGTTAAAGTGAACGACTGTGCTCCCCAGACATGGAATCCTCTTCAGTGTTTGTAACCATACTTGACTGTTTAAAAGCAGATCCCATTTTATCATGCAACAAAACTGCATTTTGCATTTTAAATTCCATTTCTTCTAAGAAGGCATCATCCCATACTGGGATTTGGCAAACAATTTAGCACAGTTCTATCCAGAATTAGATATATTATTTTTAAAAAATGAAGAGATGCACATATAAGTAGAGATGTGCTATTGCTCTTCATGAGTGGTTCAAAATCTGCCTTGATGGAAAGATCATTTTTATAGATTCATAATAAACCAATGATTTTTAAGTGCAGGAAGACATGAAAAAAATTGAGGATCTCAAGCCAAAGATGGACCCTAACTTGGTTTCAAGATTAGAAGTAATTAGTAATCTATCACATCACTAGATAAGCCATGAGGTTAGTAACCCTCATTGCTAAACACGTGCAATTTATTTATAATCTGAATTTCTAATGTTTGGGGTCTTTTCCTCTTCTTTTTTGTTACCTTTAAACAGTCATTTGCTATGAGGTACATTTCAACACTTAAGCTTTATTTGGAAAAATATATGCAGATTGCAGTGCTCAGGCTTCCAATGAAAAGAACTTTGTCTTTGGAACTTCTACTTTGGATCAGGAAGTTGTTAATTCTTTTCTGCATACTTCCCAGGGTTTTATTTTAACATCAATTAAAGGCAATTTAGGGTTATTTATTTCACACACGTAGATAGGATCATACCAACTGCTCTATTCTTGTTCACATACACAGGGATTTTATTCACTATCTCAATTAAAACACTGAAATAAGTGCACATGCTTTATTTTGCAGAACTTCCCATCACCAAACTCTTCTAACAGTTTGTCTATTCAGTTTATCCAAATTTCAGTCACAGGGAACAAAGAGCTCCAATAGCACAGTGACCAGAATTCACCAATGCCCAGAGACATAAGGGGCTACTCTGGAATAGTTTATAAGCACTGTTCACTTGAGCAAGCAGTAAACATGGGAGTCAGGATACCAGTTTCCTCTTAGAGAGAGCACGAGTGTCATTTTGACTTAATTATGACCTACTGTAGTAATGGAGAATTTTCCAGTGGGAAGAAAATCTTAGTCCCCTGTCTGTCACTTCTCCAGCATTAAGAAAAGCAGCGTGATACAGCCCAGATGTCCTGTACAAATTTGCTGATAGGCATGTCACTGAAAAGTAGAACTGCTGCAATTTTAAGCCAGTCCACCTAGCCCTGTGTCATTCCTGCAACCTTGATACCTCCAAGCCATTAATCCTGTCATAGCTACAGGACTCAATAGGAACCTGACTTTCTTCGTTCACATCAATGGAGTGTTAACCTTGTTAATATTAATCTACAGTTAATGCTGTTACCTCCACTACTCCTAAACACAACAATAAAAAAACCCATACAGTCTTATACAGGAAGTTTCAGCATCTTGTTAAAAATGACCTTGGTTTTCAAGTGATGTTTCATTTTCCAACACTGTGCAGTATTATGACCTACTACTAGAGTGTAGAGTTAACACCTGCTACTTTAGTTTTTATGTTAACATGATCCCTGTCATCTGGTTTGCATGATGTGTCTGAGGACTGCCCTTTTACTATAGATACATAACTTCAGATTATAGATGCTCTTTTATTGCAAAAGGAAAACAAACAAACAAAAAGGTATTTTGGAAGTTAGCTATTTTGTTTTCACAGCTTTGAGGGAAAAAAAGAGAAAGAAATAAAAGACAGACAACTAAAATTTTCAGCCTTTTCCATCTGCTTTCTGTCTAGAAATAAAGCAAGAACACCTTTCTGCATGGGATTCTGACACTTCCTTCTTCAGTTTTAATGAGTGATACGGAAAACTGAGATGAGTAAAAGTTAATAAAACATGGAAAGTTATACTCAGAATTTTCCTGACTTCAGAATAAGTTGTGCTGGACAAGCATTTATCCTTCTGTCAATCACATTCTAGTTTTTATTCCTATTTCTGGATACTGCCCTAAACCTGACTTTTAATTATTTCATTAATAAACTAATAAATGTGGGGGAAAAAAAGAAATCCTGAAAAAGACTTTTGCAGAATGAGGTTATATATTTAAACATAAGCCTAAGGCAAATAAAAGTTTGACATCTCTCAGTTTCTACCCCAAACTAATATGTGGTCAGCAAATAAGTTCCCATTTAATTTATCATTTGTAGAAGTATACTGCTACAAATTACTTCAAAAATCTCTCATTAGTTAACATTTCCCACATGCACTGAAATTAGATCTGTTAAAGGTAAAAGGAAACATTAAACCTCTCAGGTTTCTGTGTGAAAGCTTTGATAAAAAGCTATGAACTGTTTTAAATTGAAAATCTATATTAATTAAAGGGAAATGCAAGAGACAGGGCAAAGTTCCAGCACACCAACACAAGTGACAAATTGTAACAGAAGTTGTGTCACCAGGTAAATGCCTACTTATGTGTATATAGGTTAATGACTAAGTGCAAAAAGGATTCGTACTTTGAATAATAAAATATTGGAGCAGAGAATTCAATCTCTTAGGTAACTCTTCCCTTCAGGAAAGGCAACTAGAATGACACCTTGTGCTGACTCAGAAATCATGCAATTCCATATAAAGCCTCCACAATAGCTACATAATGTTAAATAAAATTATTAGATGTACTGGATTCACAGGGTATAACACTGAAGAGATGGTAGTCCATCACTAGTCTGACCCTGATAGTTTTGTTGGCTTCAAGTAACCTCCTGCAATGTCCAGCCCAGTGAAAGCTGGTATGAACACAGCTGTTGTTATGAGTTACAACAACTAAAATATAAGTCTAGTAAGAGCTCCCATTCACAACCATGAGGATGAACAGCTGGAAAAAGGCAAGTCAAACATTCCTCACACAGCTCTCTTGTTGCTAAAAAACTCAAACTCTCCCCTTTTAATCCCTTTCCTCAGGGTATCATCTGAGGGGTTTGGGGCTACAGTGACAAAGAGCGACAAAACCCAGACTATCATCTGGAGATTGGCTGCAAATGGACTGCCAAAAGGGACACGTTGTCAATGGAGAAATCTGCAGTTTACCTTGTCCAGCTCCACTCCCAGCTGAAGCTTTAAAATGTCCCTCTCCCAAAATAAATCATAAACCTAACCCCAATAACAGGCAAGTGCTTGAGCCTAAAACCAAAGACCTGCCCTATATCAGGATTTCTTCAGGGGAAACCTAGTATGAACTAGGTTTACTTTGAGTGAAGGTATTTACTAAAGCTCCACTTAGAGTGGAGCTGAAAAGGGATTGCCAAAGGAAGGGGTTAGCTTCAATCACGTCTCTTGCCCAAGAACTTCTTAATTTGGCTTGTGTACAGGCTGTCAATGGAAGGCACAGCCTGCCAAGAGTTCTCCATTGAGAAATTCCTCACTAAGGACAGGGATGAGGGACTTGTGCTGAGGTTTAGACTGGACCTAGAGACACCATTTGTCTCTAATCACGGTTTGGTTTGGCTTAGGGTTTGGTTTGAGAGAGAGAGAAACAGCCTAGAGCTCTAGTGGGAGTGGAACTGTAAAGTGGCTTCCTAAAAAAGGGGTTAGATTGTAAAAAGGGTTGTCCCCTGAGAACAGCTTCATCTAGGAAAGACTGCCAACTACTTGCTATAAACCTTGTTTATCTTCTAATTCTCCCTACAGCACATCTTAAAGTTAGATGTGAGAATTCATATTGAAGAGAACATTCATTTACAGGATACACAATTAGCCTACCTTGTAGTGATTCATCACCTTGTCCTACTGCTAGATACTGGGATCACTCCTTCCATGTCAGGGAGGTTGGAACTAGATGATCTTGGGGTCCTTTCCAATAGTAACTATTCTGTTTTTCTGGAAGCTTTAATTCCTATACACAGTTACAGTATCAAGGGTTGTTTGGACAACTGGTATTTCCTCCTGACAATCTGTGAAAACAATTACTTTTTAACCTAGATGTAGACCTCAGCAGTGCACACTGTTTATCTTGTCAGTGTTTAATAACCTAGAAGGACATACTTAATACTACATACCACTATACTTAATGCAGGAAGACTAGTTATAATCTTACAAATCCTTATGAAGAGGAAAGCTGCAGCAAGGAATTGCACAAAGGAGAGAAAGTTGCTGAGGAGGGAACTTCAGTGTGCCAATAGTTTGTGCTCAGCAATTTTTTTCTAGTTTTTTCTTACTAATAAATATATGAAGAAAGTTCTTCCCAGCCCCTGTGCAGTTGCAATTTACACCTTTGTGCTGCTATCTACAGTGAAGAAGGCCCCCTAATAACTAAAGGCTACCAAGCCATGGGAAGCAAAGGTAACTAAGTGTCCTCAAGCTGAAACAGCAGACTTTCATACAAGTGTAGATATCCCCAGAAAAACTGCAAAATTAGTACCTGACATGTATTTCCTGACATGAAAAACTAATACTAAAAGAAGCACTACTGTCTGTATGTTTTCTGGAGAGGAAGATGTAGAAGTCATATTGGGCAACAAGATAGGTACAGCCTACAAGCCTACAGCTGTGTGTACAGGGAGGTAACATGACTGCTCCAGAAGCAATGTAGATAGAATCATAGAATCACAGAGTGGTTTGGGTTGGAAAGGACCTTAAGACCATCTAGTTCCAACCCCCGTGCCATGGGCAGGGACACCTCAAACTACATCATGTCGACCATGGATCATACCTTGTAAAAACAAGTTCAGTGCCAGGAGCTGTGCCAGAAAGTCTTCACAGATGATCCAGTGTGTAACATATTGTTTGACTGGCTTATGAATCATCAGATGATTGACAAGGAGAACTGCCAAATGGATAATTACATCAGGTTTTGTAATATGAACTAAAAAGCAGGAAAATATGAAGCTTCACAGAAGCAATTAATAACTTTTATCACTTGTCAATGCAGCCTCCATTAAGTGCAATGCCAGAATGTATATTATTTTGCTATAAAGACACTATAAAGATCAGCATTAACTGCTGCTGTAGAACAACAGTAATTTGTCCTCCCACACAATTTTCTCCTAAGTCACCATCAAATTGATTCGAGCCTGATACAAAACATTAATTACACAATGGCTCCCAGCATCAGTATGGGAACTGCAGTTCTTTGCTACATAGCTTATTGGGATACTGGAGCATGGGTGCAACGAGATCTGAGTATCAGAAAAACAGGATGATAGCTTTTCTAACTGATTCTTTACAAAAAATATATGAGACTAAAAGCCTAGGTTTGTTCAAAATTGTTCTACCTGCAACAGTATTAACTTAGGAATTGAAGTTTTTGTAACAGACTTGGATTAGCAGACAATACCTCCACTTGAAAAATCACAGAATCATAGAACAGAATCACAGATTAGTTTGGGTTGGAAGGGACCTTCAAAGCTCATCTAGTCCAACCCCCTGTAATGAGCAGGGACATATTCAGCTAGATCAGATTGCCCAGAACCACATCAAGCCTGGCCTTGAATGCCTCCAGGTAAATCATGAATACACTAGTACAACAAAACCTTTGTTCTCAAAACAGTGTCTAAGAGCCACAGTCCTTAAAAAATGCTTAGTGATGCTTACAAGAAACTAAATGTTTCTGCTTAAAGAGGAACAAAAAGGTGTTCCACTATCTGCCTGAATTGTATTAATTAATATATTCCCATGTCTGTGTGCATTTGTATTCTTGGCCTGCTAAAAATACACTAATTAAAGCTGTTGACCTAGAATGAAGTAAACTGAGCAACAGACCCTATCTAAATCAGAAATTAAAATGCAGAGCTGCTACACAGGGTTTCTCAATTCAGTGAGCATGGTAGAAACTACAGTATGACAAAACCCACTTACAATCGTCCACGTCACCAGATCCTCATATGTGACCTGTCTCAGAGGACCAAAAGAACAAAACACCCTCAATTTGTTCCTGCAGAAGTTTTTTCCCAAGCTGTTATACTGAAATCAGCAACATCATTCATGATAACAAAAAAAATATTGTAAGCCTTGGTCCTTTGGAAGAAAACCTAATTGTGTCTTCACAAAACTCACAGGGAAGCAAATTATGATCTTAAAGCATGTCCAAAAATGATCAACTGAATGAACCAAAGATTACTGCTGAATGCATGTACAGAGAAAAGAAAGTGGGAATAGGTCAGTGGTTCACTCCATGCACAGCCTAGTTTAGATAATTAGGATTAAAATAAGTAATTTTTTATAGGAAAGAATGAAATCTAATTTGTAGCCAGAATAAACAGTTATGAGTATGCATTACTGGGGAGGATGATCACTTAAATGAAGACATGATCATTCAGCAGGATTTGGGCAAACATTCACAGAGCTGTAGTCCTCAAACAGACATCAATGGTAGGAGGAAGACAAGCCTCAGCGTATGATATGCAGCAATACAAAACATCTTTTTCCACTGGAATACATGTGAGAGAGAACAACAATGGGAAGTGGCAGGTCTTCCCTGTCTCAAATGAATTACAATAACTGGAAGGAGCTGAAGAAAAAATTCTGTCAGGCACTGTACCATCCAGATCAAGGAGGAGGTGTAAGGGATTAATGGGCAAGTGATTTTTGTGGCAGAGAAATACAAAGCAAGGACTGCAGGAGCAGCAAGACTGATACTTTCTTGTTAGATCCTCATATTTCAGGGAATTTCCAAAGGAGAAGGAACCTCCTACATGTTCCCAGACTCTCCTGCCTGCAGTACTTGCATGTCACCTCACTCTCCCAGCATGTGAATTCCAGCAGAATATTACCAAATGCCATAACTCATTCCCTGCTGTGGATGGCTGCTGTGCAACATCATTTTGGATCATGGTTAATCACCACCTGCTTGACCACCACAACTGTGTTATATAGCTACCAGATGGCACCTACAGAAAGGACACATACACCGAAGTCTTTCTTCTCTACCTACTTGCTAATGCCATATTCTCCAGAAAAAAAGACAAACAACAAAACAAAATGTATTTGGAACCTATAATTTGTATACGTTTTCCTTTTCTTTTTTTTTCACTTCTAACACGAGGTTAACACAAAGCAGATAGACTTACGACTGTGCACTCTACTTCCCTATTAGGATACTAAGCGTTTTCCTGAGTTCAAGTAGTTGTCCACTTCTCTGCAGAAAATATCTACCACTATAAAAATATGTAGGGAAGAAACCACTATTAGTCAAACACAGATATTCATAATCAAAATATGTTTTTACACACCATGGCTGAGGATTCCTCTTATCTATGGATCAGTTAAGGTGCAAAATGACATTCAAATATATAAGATGTGAGATTTTCGATGTCTAATGCAAACCTTGAAACCAAGACACCAAAGTTACTTCAGAAAAGGCAGCAGTGGTGTTCTCAGAAAACACAGATCTGGAATTATTACTGAATATACAACTAGATCAAGGATCCAACCCTTCTCAAATTGCCTTCAGAAGAGACTATTCAGCATCCACAAGAGCTTTTGAAAATTATGAAGCTGTGATGTTTAATTAGGCCTTCTCTTGTCTTAGATCAGGTGGGATCCTGTAGCATTCTCACAGCAAAACAAATACACCAGCCACCGTACTGAGAGCATACTATGTTGTTTTGTACTTGAGGAAATACTTGAAAACAGTTGAAATGTAGGTGTGAGCAGAATTTTGGGTGCTCTTATTTAAAGCAATATTGCAGAGCACCTTTAACTTCCTGTGAAAATATGTAATGAATGTTTACCTGCCTCTGGAGAAAGTCAAGATAAATGTTTGCCACAGTCTTCAAAATTGTCCTGATGGCAACAGAGCACTTAGAAGAGTTTCTCTAAATAATGCATGTGTAGCCAGGCATGCATAGGAACTTTGGTTGTTGAAATGCAGAATGAAAACATCTCCCTTGCTAATTGACCACTGATGCTCCTTAGATCAGGCCACTTGCTTTACTAGTTTCTGAGACCTTTCAAAACAGCCATGATGTAAGTACTCATTTTTAATTCTAGCTCTACCAAGACAGAGAACTTTCAGGAATAAAGGTAACTTTCTTAAGCAAACAGTATCAAAGGGGCTGTAAAGAAATATTTATTTAATGTGATCAGTACTTTAAAGCAGAACAAGGAGTTAACCATGCAAAGTGACAAAAAGGCTATTCAGGGCTTCTTTCCATACAATACTGACAACTAGGGTATATTCAATGGTATAAAACAATAATGAATCCATTAAAGGAAAGGTGTATCATACCTGTGTAAGTAAATAGCATGAAATCATGGCTCTGCAATTATTTCAGTCATGGGACTATTTGATGGATAAACATCCTGAAAATTAACTGAAATGAATGGAGATAGAAGAGCCAGAGATTAAAAGCTCGAAGGATTTCTTTTCTGCTTGCCAGGACTAGGAGTATCTTAAAGGTTTAATAGTGATTTGACATTAATGGTAATCATAGAATCATAGAATAGTTAGGGTTGGAAAGGACCTTAAGATCATCTAGTTCCAACCCCCCTGCCATGGGCAAAGACACCTCACACTAAACCATATCACCCAAGGCTTCATCCAACCTGGCCTTGAACACTGCCAGGGATGGAGCATTAATGATTTTAATTAAATAGAATAGGTAAAATGTACTTGTTATGTATATAAAATATTTAGATATATATATATGAAATGGATTTCAAGATGTAGAAAAAACTTTCACACAATGTAAGAATGATTTTTGCCAATGAAGTGCAAAAAAGTCTATTATTTCATATTAGCATTCAGAATCTGTATCGGTGACCCTGGCACAAGAAGTGTTCTAATGGAATGTGTTGATTCCACAGTTACTGGGAGGCATCATGAGTACAGAAAAGGGACAATGTTTGCAACAGGAACAGCAGAAGTGGGATGAAATTTCAGTCAAATTTCAAAGATTTCATGTTGTTGTAACACTGGTAACAAATTTCTTCTAAAAATGTATATTGATAATTTTGAAATAGTAGAAAATGCAATAAGCTTTTCTGGACAAAATTGATCTAAGACCTAACATTTTTATAGTAGTCAATTTAGTATTTTATGTCTGGCATTTCTTCAACCCAACATGATGAGCAAGAGGAACTCTGACCTGTTAAAAAAAGAATAGCTACTATTAATTTTGATTTTCACACCTCTTACTTTCAATCAGTGAATACAGTAGTAATGAAACATCATCTCAGCACAATCTCAGCACAATCTTATGTATCACAACATCAGCTGTATATTTCAGAATGGGAGAGAAATATACCTAGATCCTTGAGTCTTCAAAAAATTATGTGTTTTATTCCCAGACATTGTGAATAGAGGTGTCAAGGAATATTTTTATTTATTTTTAAAAATCCTCTGAACCTCCTTCAAATTCTACTTGATTAAACTAAAACATCTGATTAGACATTTACCTTTTTCTCTGATTTGAAGGCAGGGGAAGTTACATCAGCACACCTCACAGTTTTTGACTAGAAAATATTGGGCACTCGGTAAAAACAAATCCCTTCTCATTTTCAGTTTAATAGAACTTGACTAGAGTTTACACCTAAAAAGACATTTCACCATTTTGTGTCTCACTCTATGCTCAAAAGGAGCTTGTCATTATGGGCTAAAACGAAGGGCAAAACTCTTACCTGAGTTCTATGTTGCACAGACAAGCCCCATGGAAAATGCCTGGAAAAGGTAGAATAAAATAAAGCCACACGCACTGAGTACAGATTGAACTAAAGGACTTTGAAACAGCATTCTCTGATTTGCCTAATCTGGGGAATGCTGCTTGTTTTAATATTGCAGGAAAAAAAATATGATTTTATTGCAACTCTGCATAGTTCATGTATTGCTTTGTAGTAACAAAAATAGTACGCATCTTTCCAGCAAGTTGCCTGAATCTGCATTTGAAACACTCATATGTGGAAAACACCAAGCACAGTTAAAATCTGCTATTCTTTGACTATAATAGCTCTACACCACCCTTCCATGTACTAAATGTTAATTGGCTTATCACATGAAAAAGTCTCCCCAGGTTAAGAGCAGTTTAAGAGTTAACTGTTATACCTTCATAAATTCCTACTCAATTACAAGGACTGTGTAATTTTTGTTTAAATTACGATTTCCATAATTTCAAGCAAAAGTAACTTTCCTCAATCCTCTTTTTAGAGCTGCAGTGAGGGATAGGCTATATCAATTTGATTGGAGGAATATTTTCCTTCCCTCGAGATTGACTTCCTACACATCTCTTGCAGAATGATTCATAAGGCTCAGCCATTTAGCATTGCAAATGTGGTACGGGACTTCTTGTCAGTTGACAAATGGGTGTAGTCACATTTAAACAGAGAAAGAAAAGACATGAAATCATACCATGAAAGAGATTAAACTTTACTAATTCTATCCATCACAGCTCCAGTACTCCACACTCACTCACTGTTGTGATTACTCTAATTAAGGAATTTCACTGCCTTACTGGGTCTCTCAGTTCATACACGTGTTGTCAAAAGCATATCTTGCCTATTCATGGTAGAAGAAACTGAGACAGAAGCCATTTTGGCTCACGAAATGCACTGAAGTAGCTGCTTGCATTGCTTCTGCTTTAAATTTCGTTGTACAGTGTATTTGGTGTGCTTGGAACAGCAATGCGGAAATGTCATTCACCTGTCATGTAAGCTGAACTTAATTATACCGTAATTGCACATCCGATACACTGAAAGGGAAAGGAAGCAGCATTTCCTTGTACTTACCATGAAACAAACATGTATTATTCATTCACCTAGTTACTATACTGAAGTACCATTACAGGCATTACCATTTTGCTTTAAGGTACAATGAGTAATTTATTAAGTAGTGATGCAGATGTTTATAAAAATGCTTAACCGAAGTTTTGAAATGAACTATTGCAAAGAGTACATGAGACTGACAATCTAATTCATGGCCAGATAAAATTATTAAGCTTGGGTAGGACTGCTCAAAGGAAAGTTTTGCACTTTTTCACAAACCAAGGTAAAAATACGGCGCCTGTCTTTAAGAAAAAAACAAACCCACAAAAACAACAAACCCCAAAGAAACAAAAAAACAAAGAAACAAAAACTCTCCAAAAAGTCTGAAGAAATAAATGGTCAAAGGTTCACAATACTTGTCAGCAGTTGCTGATTTGCTGAGGGTGTGCACTACCCCACGAGTCTCCTCTTGCCGTTTCCCTATCAGGATTTACTACAATACTACAATTTACTCCAGAGCATTCAGAGTGGTCTCTACTGGTGCCACTTCTGTAGCACTTAACAGTGATGCTACTGCCTCTGTGTAACTGCTTCTATACCCTCCCAGTGGTTCCCATGTAGCATATGGTACTGTGCTGACCACCTCTCCAGAGCTGAATCTTATCCTCAAGCAATTTAATATTATTCTGCAATAGGAAGGACTTCATGCAAATCACAATACAGGTGACAACAAACAAACAGGACAGAAAAATAAGCAGTTGAAAAATCAAACATGCACATAACTGCTTAGAAAAAATTAAAGGATTTGAAATATTGCTTTATATTTGTTCCATAAATATCCACAACTAGTTCAGCATGCACTATTTCATCTTAAAAATAAGCTGCCTCAGTTTAATCTAGTCCATCCTGAAATAACCACTGTAGAACAGGAAAGAAATATTTCAGATAGAAATACTAGTGAAAATCATCAGCATGAAGAGTATTAAGCAACTCCGAAAACATTACTAATATACCTACTTTCATCTTACAAGATTTTATTCTGCCTATTTGACTGAAACTGAATCACAATAACTGGAAGATTTACCCAACAATTCATGCTCACCAAAACAATCTGTAAGCAGCAATATCCCCCTGTAGTTACATAGAGCTTGATTAGCCAATATCCTTCAATAAAAATGTCAGAATATATTACAAGTAGTTAGACTTTGGGAATTCACTGTACTAGTCCTGGTCTAGAAGTAGCACATAGGAATTTTCCACTATGCACATGGTATTTTCTAAGACCCTGACAATTATCTTCCAGAGCCCTCTGTACATGAGACAAATTTTTTATGACTCACCCTATTTGGCTTGCCCACATTTATTTTAATATCTAAAGTAAGTAACTCATTCAGCAGAACAACAAGGATTTACTACAGACTTTGTAGTACCAAACCAAACAGAGCAAGCAATTGAGTGGGGTTGTTTGGGTTTTTTTTTTCCTCTAATGGTATGATACATATGCAAGGTTTCCCAGTGCTCTGCATTGACTAATGAGTGAAGCATCAATTCAAGCATACAGAACAGCTTCATGCACTCAACAGCAGCTCACTCAGGGGCATCAATTTTAGAATTTCTTCTATTCAGAAGGAGTAAATACAATATATGTAAATACAATATGTATATAGTCAGTTTCAGATGAGAGCTAATAGTGGAATGCTGGGCAAAAGAAATGCCTTCAGGTTTTTCAAAAGCAATGAAAAACATTTAATGACAAATTCTACAGGGGTTAAAAATAAAGAAAATGCAATGCCAATACAGCATCTTTTTATTCATTCAGCACAGTGTGCTTATCTCTGTGCCCAGTCACTTTACATCCGCAAGGGTGTAGGACAGAGGACAGAAATTCCCTTCCCATGCTTCTTTAAACCTGCAAACATTCCAGAAATGCAAATGTGATCATGCTTTCCTACAGCTGCTAAACTGTCACAGCTGATGTATTCTTTAATGATATTAGTAGAGTGAACTAAAGCTACTGCTACTCCCTAGTGCCCACTGCTTTCCTCGACATTCAAGGACAGACTTACAATCAAGGAAAGCATCAGACAGTGGGGGTGTGAGCTGGGAATAGTGCTATGTTCTGAATGTTGCCCACTCTTGCAATTTTATCATGCATTTTTAAATAAATTGTATGTTCCCAGCAGTACAAATACTTGTAGTATCTGTATGAAGAAAATTGCAACTACTTGAGATTTTGCAGTTTTCATTAAGAAAAATAGCCTGGTTGCAATCTCAGAATCAACAGGACTAGTAAGAGAGAAGGGCTAATGAGAGAAACCCAAGAAGGTATTTTCAAATTACTGTTGAATTTGGCCTGTCTCAACAGTTCCACAGAGGGGTGCCATCCCATGGATTATTAATTTCTGTGAATGGCAAACTACAGCATTACAAACTCCATCCTGGACAGGGAACCACTTAGAAAAGGTACGACACATATGAGACAAGACATGAAACCCCCTTACACGGGTTACTACTGTGACTCTAGGCAAGGGAACTGCACTATTCACATTCTGCATCAATATACCGAGTTTAAGTCATAACTTTGAATCAGATTTTAAAAGACAGAGTAAGAATGACTTAGCAATGTGATTCAAAGCTCTTCCAAAACACACTTAAGACTTGATATCATTAGTGCATATCTAGTAAAACTCAGTTTCTTTCTGATGCTGCTTTAGTAGCAGGTAAATATTAAGAGTGTCAGAGCATGAGATTTCTCTCACAAGACCACACAATATACGCCTACCCAAGACACTGATTTAACCTGTTCTTAGAGATATGTATAGGTCATATCACATATGTAAAAATTTATGGTCAATTATAATTGATATTTTCTTGATAACACCTACTTCCCTTCACTTGCAGGTCCTCCATGCACTTTACATGTACAATGTTTTCCACTTATAGAGGAGTAACATAGGAAGCCAGCTCTAAATGACAGTGGGATACAGAACTCAGAAGCCATTAAACAACTTCTCTTTCTTAGCCTACTAGTTAATTGTCTTCTTCTTTTCTTAGAACAATGCCTTATCATCAGGAAAAATTATCCATTCAACTACATACATGATATAAAAATCCAGGGCATTTATTACCTACATTAATGAAACTTGCTATGATGTTATCTTCTATTCTGAGCACTAGGACTACAGCAAATACTGCAAGCTAGGACATGTCCTTTTCCTTAAAGGCACATGTTCAAAGCACAACGAAACTGACAGGATTATTTATTATTTTCGCAACAATGGAAGATGTAAGAAAACCACATTAAAAAAAAAAGCTATTTTTAAACTTTATTATAATTATTTTTTCTCCTTTAAAATTCAGTACTTTACTTCCTTTGAAAGAGGCTGCACATATACTACCTATGGTCTCTTCTCTCAATTTGGCTCATAATTTAGAATATAAACTGACAATACATGCAAACTGGTAATAGACTCTACTCTCCAAGATTAGAGGAGCAGTATATTTCTACGACAAAGACAAACTTTCAAGAGACTAGTTTTACTTACTACTTACTGGCTGAGCAGCAAAAGACTCTTGATTCTCAAACCCTCCACCTTCTTAGCTGAAGCCAGTCAAAACATTTTGACCTTGATCCTCCTTACTCAATAACCTTGCCTCACATATGTATCTCCTCACTGTTGCTTCTTCATATTTGAAAGACCACATGGAAAACAGTCTCTCAACAAAGTTCTTTTGTTTCTTTAATTTACAATATTTTATCATCACTGCAGCAAAAACCTCACAAAAGGCCATAGCAACAGACTGACTTTATGTGCAGAGTGATCAGTCATCCACGGCTGGAAGGAACAGTGAATCCCAATCTCATTTCAAAATCTAATGAAGTGGCCTCTCAAATCCACTTGATGTATCTACTAATACTAGGCTTAGATTAAAATTTAAGATTTCTTCTGCAAGGACCGGTCGTGATAATTTGAATTGGGGTTGTTTAGAGTAAAGGAGGTTAAAGAGGGGAACATGGTAATGCTTTCAATGACACAAAAATCTGCTGGAATGAAGAAGGAAATAATCTTGGTCTTCAGGTCCACAGCAGAGAGGGACAAAAAATGAGTGTTGATTAGACAAAAAACACAGGATACCAGTTTTGATTTAAAAATAACTCAGTTTTCAGTGAAAAAATTACAAACTACTGTCACAGATTGCTTGTTGAAGTCCCAGAAAAGGGAATTTCTAAGAAAAGAAGAGACATTCATACCCTTAAGAATGGAAAATCCATCAGTTCCTTTGCAGTTCTACGCTTCTCTGATTCTGTCAACTTCTACTTATATAGCGCATATTACACAATCAATCTAGTAACATTTGTCACAAATACTTATGGAAAGGCATGTTCATAGACAACTACAGAGTTGAAATGAAAAAAGATCAACTTGGCCTTATAATAGTATTTGAAAGACAAACTCAATAGAGTTTAATCCATTTCCCAAGAACTACTGGAGCATTTAGGGTGCCGCTCTTTAACAAACTAAAGCCAGCGCGGGGACTGAATGGCTGTGGTATGAACACACGTTTATTTTCCTCTGCAGCATTCATTTTTATTTCCATTTAGTTTACTATACTTCCACAGCACTAAGCATTTCTGCTTACTGTGTTCTATTGTCTTGTTACTACCGGGACACCTAACCCACTGACTTCATTGACTTACCAAGCACTGACTTTTTATCAAACATCAAGAGTCCCTGTATATTCCCCACTCAGTTTTACAGTCAAGTGTCCCAGGGCCTTCATCAAGCCCCGGTTGTTTACAGTTGCTGAGAACTACTTCAGCTTACACACTGTATGAAATAGAGAAGCTGGAATACAAGTGGGTATTAATAACAAAGCTCTGCTGATGTCTTCCATTTTCTCTTTTGGCCACTCTTCGGCTTATTTCTGATGTGAAAACTGAATAAGGAGAGAATGCAGTGCTACTCTGACAGCCCATGCTATCCGGAAATGCAAGCATG
>NW_022994427.1:0-52146 GCF_012275295.1 Melopsittacus undulatus | reverse complement strand
AACAAAGAGCATATGATTTACTTATAAGCTCTAATGCCAAGTCTGATACTCTGGCATCCACCAGCAAAGTTTTATGAACTGCTCCCACTCCACTCAGGTTATCAGCAACAAATGGGTGAAGAACAATGAAAAGAAGAAACAGAGAAAACAAGACAACAGAACTGACCCTCAAGAACACAAACAGGAGGGCTGAAGGTACACAAAGGTACCTACATGTCTGAACACAGAGAAATTTTTTCACCTTGCAGAAAAGTTTCATCAGGAACAGACCTCAACAACTGCAAGAGACAGTAAGACTGAAGGAGTGAAGTTGAGAACTCAGGAAACCTGACTCAAATACCAAGGTGATCCAGTAGCATGGAAATGCTATAAGGGCATTTGCTATTTTGCCTAAGTTTGTGCAAGAATCTGGAAAGGGACTTTTTACAAGGGCATGTAGTGACAGGGACAAGGGGAATGGCTTTAAACTGAAAGAAGGTAGATTTAGATTAGATATAAGGAAAATTTCTTTACTATGAGGGTGAAAACATGGAAGAGGTTGCCTCAAGAAGCTGTGGCAGCCCCATCCCTGGAAGTGTTCAATGCCAGTGTTGTGGTTTTAAGCTGGTAACTCAGATTCAGGCAGCCTCTTGCTCACTCCCCCCTCTTTTTCCCTCCCTAGCCCCCAGACAGATGGGGAGGAGAATCAAAACAATGTAAATCCCACAGGTTGAGATAAGAACAGTCCAACTAAGGTACAATACAAACTACTACTGCTACCACCAATAATAATAATAATGATAATAATAACAATTAATAATAATAATGGAAATAACAAGGGAAGAGAATATAAAACTAAATGGGGAAAGGGAAAAAAAGCCACCAATAACCACAAATGATGCACAATACAATTGCTCACCACACGCTGACCAAACTGACCGACTGAGTGATCTGCCCTTCCGGGTAACTCCCCCCAGTTTATATACTGGACATGACGTGCTATGGTATGAAATACCCCTTTGGCTAGTTTGGGTCAGGTGTCCTGTCTCTGCTTCCTCACAGCTTCTTGTGCCCCTCCTCACTGGTAGAACATGAGACTGAAAAGTCCTTGATCAGGGTAAGTGCCACTGAGCAACAACTAAAAACATTGGTATGTTATCAACATTGTTCCCAGACTAAAGCTGAAAACAAAGCACTGCAGCAGCTACTAAGAAGGAGATAAATAACTGCTATTGCTGAACCCAGGACAGCCAGGTTGGATGGGGCTTTCAGCAACCTGTTCTAGTGGAAAGGGTCTCTGCCAGCGACAGGGGGTTGGAACCAGATGGTTTTTAAGTCCCTTCCAACCTAAACCACTCTTATTCTCTGATCTCTTCACATTTTTCCCAGTAAAAAGAAATTATTTTAGAAAGTTTGCAAATGATCATAAATTTATACTATTCTTTATATTAATGTGGTGATTTGGAGAGTTCAACACTGATCTTTGCAACTGGTTAGCTGACTCATGTGGGCCCCACTCTGATAAAGAGAAACAATCCGTTCTTAGCAAACAGATCCTTTATGCTAGAGCCAGAAACCTTACAGGATATTCAATGAGGCTCAAGGGAATTTGCAAGTACCTTGATCTCATGTAGGTTCACAGAGAAATTATATGAGGGAATTGCAATGCAGGAGAATTGATTTCATTCAGTTTTAAGAACAATTCTGCTGTACATGCTAGAGGCCAGGCTAATTGCAGTAACTCTTTGCATCAATGCATACATTCCTCTATTCAACTGTATTTGAATTAAGTTATCCAGATTATTTGTATAAATACACATACATAAAAGTAATAAGATTTTCCTATCACCAGCTGAAAGAGAAATACAGTAAATCGAGATCTTAAAGCTAGAACCCTTTTCATGCACAATTTTTCTATTATTTCATTTTCACCCAAACCTTTCATTATCACAGGAGCTTAATGGTTTCCTAAAATTCTTAAAAACAGTGAAACTGAAAAACACAAAAGCTAAAAATCATAAATCATCCAAAAATTTACATCTTTAGTATTTAACTTTATGATGATAAAAATACACAACCAAGTGTGGAGATAATTGTTAGAGGCACTTGTTTTGGATGACCTGTATAGATAAAAAGGTATTCAGTGCTCTCATGTAATGAGTATGCATATTAACTCACATAATAAAAACTTTATAGACTATCATTGCAAGCCAATGAAGAGTACATGCACATTTTTATTTTTCCATTATCTTTTTTGGTATACATACATAATATATATAGAGAGAGAAAGAGACACACACACATGCAAAGACACAGACAGCTTTCCATGCTTTTTTCAGGTTTAATAGTTACAGTCTCAAACTAATTTCAAAATTCTTCTAAAAGGCAATATAAAACTATAATATCAAAATCCACTCAAAAATTAGTATTTGACTTCTCAAATGGTGATTAGAAATTTGAATCTGTATTACTTCATATGCAAATAAGACGCTTTTTATATGGCATGGTAGCTTGCAATTTATAAGAGCATTTTTAATGAACTGTTTTAAAGGATGTGGGTTTTCTGGTAAAAGAGGTCACTTACTACAAGGGGTTTGCAATCATATTTGTGTGGTTCGATGCAGAACCTCCCACCAGCAAATTCTCACAGGCTCACTTCCTAGTCTTCAGGATAGTCACCAACCTGACCAGACTGCACATGCCACAAGTAGCTATCCTAGAAATACTGTCAAGAAGTCATCATGGAAGTAAGACTGGACTACGAGACAAGGGCTGCTTTTTTACCTAGCCCTTTCTGCTTCACCTTCTTCCACTACCCTGGAGGCAGCCCCCTAAATTGGATTGTGGCATGCCTCTAATACAGCCCAGTTGCTGGGTAGCATTGGCTGCTGCAAAGCTGCTCTCCTCCTTTTCATAAAATGCAGAGCAGATGGAAATTTCCTGTAGGCTGGTCTTGGCCCACAGACCACTGTTTGGACCATACTCCTCCATGAATAAGAGCAATCTATTCATTACATCGAGCTGACTGGCCCTACTGTCCTCTTTTACAACACAACCCCATCCAATCCCTTAACTCAGTGATAAAACAGTGCAATGTGAGCACATTCATCGCCTGTGCTTGGACTAGGAACTAAGCCATGAAGGAAAATATGGCCATGTCACGCTAAGCAAAGAAACACATGAGTAACTCTGGCAAGCACCTAAGAAGTCTTTTCTGAATGACTGAATGCAATGTTATATTGATGTTTTAATAAATTATTATCCACACACACAGAGTATGCAGAAGCAGCAGCAGAAGCTGTGCAACCATCCTTTTCAGAGTGGAAGCTCTATGTTCTCTTAAAACACTTGAAGACATGGATAGTAAAGAATCCTTCACACAATTAAAAATGTTACAAACTTTGCTGTGTCCAAAAGTTCCCAAATTTTATTTAGGGTGAATCTCCTCAGTATATCGAACCACCATTGTTTTTTTACAGGACACAAAAGAGTTCTCACTTCCACTGGTCTTCCTTTGTCTCCCCTGCTAAATTACAGCTAAAAACACTAGGGAGCTTGAAGCAGATCTCTATCCTGATTTCTGTTCCATTCATAATCACTGTCAGATGTATCTTGTTTTTTCTAGAGCAGCTAAGACTGCTTTTGCTTTTAAAACTCAGAAAGCTGAGTCAAGGTTCTGGTCATCTGTGTAGCTCTTCTGGTTGTTCCAGTGACAACAAAGCAGGCTAGCCAGCTTTTCCTGAAGACAGAAAAACTTTGGTCAACACAGGATGAAATAGTTCCTTTAGATTGGATATAAGGAGGAAATTCTTTACTGTAAGGGTGGTGAGGCACTGGAATGGGTTGCCCAAGGCCAGGTTGGATGAAGCCTTGCATGGCATGCTTAGTGTGAGGTGTCCCTGCCCATGGCAGAGTGGTTGGAACTTGATGATCTGAAGGTCCTTTCCAACCCTCACTATTCTATGATTCTATGATTAAGGTTTATTAACTTTATTGCATAAAGTCAAAAGATGGTAACTAGGAATGTATGATATTTCATAACATCTTAAGTAAGTATTCTCCACTATTTATTTTTTAGTTTAAAAGGAAAGCTAGGAAAGTGAAGGGAAATGTTTCATATTATGTATAGGACAGAATAATGTTTGTTGAGCTCTGCCTAAAGGTTTCTCACAGGTCTTTGCAAAATGCTGTGCTACCTCTCACATGAAAAAAAGCCTCTCTCCAAGGATCTGACACAAAGAAGAAAACACCCACCGTCAATAACCATATGCAGCAGGTGCTGCAGCTTCAGTAAATCAGCAGAGCTTCCCTGGAGAAACTCCCCTGGGAGACCTCCCTTTCTATGGAAAAGCTCCTCACCAGCTCTTCGCAGCAAGCAGAGTATGTGGGGAATATTCAGTAGGTATTCAAAGCCAGGCTGGACAGGGCCTTGAGCAACTTATTCTAGTGGGAGGAGTGGTTGGAACTAGATGATCTTAAGATGCTTTCCAACCCAGCCCACTTTATGATTCTGTTATTCTATGATCTGCTGCTCAAGTGCCTGCTATCAGCAGAGACAGAGGAGTGATGAGAGGCTTTTTGTGGATGAAACATATACATCTCTCCTCAAAGGCCCCAAGCAGCCTAAAACACATTTGAACCAACCTAAGAATGTACAGGAGCAGAAGAGGAACTCTTTCTTACCCTTTGTACTGATGCTTTTCTGCCACAGTAAGTGCATGAGGAGACTCAGAGGCAGGATGGGTAAATCAACTTGGAAAATAGCTGTCCAAAAAAGCTGAGCAATCAGTCCTCAAAAAATTAATGATAAAAGACTTTGAATAAAACCAATTTGCAATGGAATGTAAGAAGGGAAGTCCCTAAAGAGAAGAACTGTCTACCAGCTCTGCAGCAGGTTTTGCTGCCCCATGCAGTTTACCATGGCAAGGAGCCAACTTGGCAAGGCTTGCTCTTCTCCAAGGAGCCTGGCAGTGCGCCAGCCACACTCACAGGTCTCATTGCTGCTGCCAAGCTCGAGGGGCAATCAAAGATCCTGTTTTGTGAATCTGCAGATCTGGTTATGACCCAGAATATGTGTGTTTTAAAATGTTCTTAAGCAAGTCAAGTTCCCTCTGTTTATACGGTGACTGAACAGGCGAAACAGAATACTTAACCCAGCTAGAGAAAATGAGCCACAGATTGTTAATTATATGGCTATTTGCACTTTGACTGGAAGAGGAAGTAAGCTGGTTATAACTACTTTGGGCTTCACTCCTGCGACTGCATTGAAACCACATTTATGACAGCTGAAACTATGCAATTTTATATAAATGTGGGCACTTCCTGTTTTTGAAACAAGTCCTCGGCTGCTTGCCCTTACTTCATGGTAACATTGCTGGAACCAGAATACATTAAATGTGCTCAGTTTTGAAGACCAGTCCTAAGATCTTATTTTGCTATTTTTAAACATATAGATAAACTGCATATATTGGACTGCTGCTGTCAAGTACCTCTATTTCTAGGACCTAACCATACTCCTTAGGCGTTAGGAAACACATATGTTTACCATGTGTGAGACTGAAATGCCCAGCTGTCACCCAGGGCATGCTCAGTCCCTGGTGACATGGTCATGGTCACGCTCGGACAGGGTGGCAGGCGCATCGCATTCCCCCGAGCAGGAATTACACACATCGGCAGATCTGTCTTTTTCCACTCAATATGCAGCATTTCAAGTAATTTGTAATTGCAGGTTTGTTATTTTGCACAGTACGGTATTAATTCTTCATTGTGGTAAGGATATGTTCAATTTCAAGCTAACCTTGTTCAAATGTGTTCAATTCGAGACACTGAATACAGGGAGTAACACAGTCCTCCTGGCATAAATTGAAGAAAAATGTTATTTAACGAGAAATAATTTTGAAAATACCATTTAACAACCCTAATAAGCAGCAGTAAGTTTCCTGCGCCTTTTCTCTTACTTTGCTACTTATGTTAATTGGATCTTGCACACCAAACTTCTGCAATGAGTACAGTTACATAAATCAGCCCTGTGTTTTTCCATTGACAGGCATTTTCCTAAAGGTTACAGCACAAAGACTGATCATATTGTTCAACTGAAAAGCAAATGCATATCCAGTAATTCCTAATGATAAAAATGTGATAATTCTTACTTACCAAAAAAACCCAATCACATTTAATTTACAATGTATTCCTCCAGATTTAGTTCATTACACACTGCTTGACAGTCAAGTAATCCCTATAAATGTAGGATATTTACAATCAAGATCACCAAAACCACAGACAAATGACAGCATTTCTGCTACCTTTGTTTTGCTCTCCAAGACCACAACCTCTTATTTCTGACCATTAGATCCCGCCCTTTAACTATAAGAACTTGCCAGCTTTGCAGTGCTATCAGGAAGTGAACAATTACAAACCTCTTAGTCTCAAATTAGAAGAACATAAAATACAGATTCAGTTTAAAAGTCTTTATGCAAAAACCTCCAACTAAAAGAAATGCTAAAGCTAAAATTTCAAATTCAATTACATGTGATTTGATTTCTTTCACTTAAATTTCAGAGTAACCCAGGACACATTCTAAGTCGTGCCCTTCTTAAAAAGCTTCCCTTGGTTGCCTTCTTCCTGCCTCAAGTCAAGGCACTGTTTTGAAGTGGCAGACAAGCTGATTTGCAACTAGAAGAGGGTGTCCCTCTTCTAGGTCATCTTCAGCACAGACATTTGTCCAATTCTGCAGTTAGCAAATTCAAAGAGTTAAAAGCCAGCTAAGTAACCCAAACAAAAATGCAGTTAGCTGACCCCTGGTTTGGCTTCTTGAGCCAACTCATCCCAGAGTCACGGCTGTAGTGGCACTGGCACCAGGGAGAGGGGGCAATACCTCAGCAGGGAGGCTGCAAGCCATTAGACCAAGGTTAGCTGCAATGATGCCACATTTGTGAAATCCCCCACAAAACTGGCCCCATGTTCAGCCCCTGCCCTCCAAACAAGGGTGGGCACACTGAAATCAAGTTCATGGGTGCAGTCTAAAGTTCCCCAAGAGCCTCACTGAGCTATAAAGATCAACTCCTCTTTTGACTTCTTTTTGTCTGAAGCCTTACTGTTTCTACATAGAAGCACTCAAGTTCAGATCTTTGCAAAGTTATTCCTAAAAGGAATGTGAGCATTTCTAATAAGGAGGGGGAAAAAACAAAATAGAAAAAAGACTTAATGAAAGCAACCCAGATTAGTTAAATGATACATCATAGTGGAACAATTCTGCTGTTAAAGATCATGCAGATGTTACGATGGAGGCAAAGAAAGCCTTTCTTTAGCTACAGCACAGCTGCTGCATATGACTTCAAAAAGACTTGGCACAGAACTTCAGCCACAAAACTTCCCCCTCACTTCATTTCATGCACGTCATCTGAAACTTCAGCAAGCTACACCAAGGACAAAGCTGACATAAGGTGAGTTTGGAACATCTTATCAGCAGTGGGGCAGCTCCTTGTGCTGCCAGTATTCACATGCACCTTCACAAAACTCGACTATACATCTCCATTCCTCCTCAACCCAGCAATCCCTCAAAAGCAATGATATTCCACACCACTGTCCCCCTTATTTATTCTTGCATTACCTTCTACTTAAAAGAAGACAGCTGAATTACCACATAGTTAACATATATTAAAGCTTCAAAAAGAGCCATAATAAGAAGTAATATATCTGTTAAGGTAACACCAGAAAGTATTATCAGCTTCTGTTTACATCCTTCATACACTGAGCTACTCTAAACAGACAACACTGAACAAGAAGCTGAAAATGCCATAGCTTGTAATAACATTAAATGTGCATCTTTAATGCCAGTCTTGTATTTGCTACATATTTATGCACTATAAAGAAATATATATTATCTGTCTAAATTAAACATTTAGCTTTCCCCTTTAAATGTCCCTTCAAATGTATTACAGCTCGGTACAGAAGAACATGCATTGATTTTACATGTTTAACAGTGAAGCACACAGAACTTAATTTGATTTGCATATTAACATTATACTTGTGACTTCCTTTCAGTGATGATATTGATAGGAGATGTACCTGAGAAACCTGAACTGCTTTAAGATGCATGTATATGTATGAGATTAAATTAAGGCATTCCTGACGCATGAGAACAGAATCTTAGAAACTGTTTTTAATTTCTCCCTTTTTCTTCTATTAATTCATATGACATCATCTCGTTGACTCTTATGACATTCTTAGTTTCTACCATGTGAAGCCATAAACCAATTTGTCACCTACAATATTCTTCCCACAACTGTGAAGTTATAGCCAAACAATATTAGTCCAAATGAGAAATCAGCAGGAAGAACAAATCAAATTCTATTAACATTCAAACTTTGTAAGTAGAACAGAGTAGAAAAAACTGCAGAAACATGGAAATACACACAGAAATGCACCAAAAGAGGTGGTTTGCTTTTTTTTCTTTTAATTATTCAGTCACTTCATTACTAAGAACTTGGTAAAAGGCTGGAAACCCGGGACTTTAAAGAATATTAATAATGTTGATTAAAAGCAGTGAAGAAAACTCATTAAAATGAAAGTAAAGCTTGAAATACCAGAAATATTAACCACAGTATTACTGTATTCATGAAAACGTAACACTTCAAATGACCTACTTTAATAATAGTAAAAAAAAAGAAAATAAATATGGGCACTAACCCCCCAGCTCTACTGGTTTTTTAAACACCATCTACTTCTCAGAATTAGTAACAGACTCATGAAACTGAACCAATTTGTTCAACAGATGTTTCAGTTAATGCACAGGAATTTTACTTTTCTATTGTAGAAATAGAGCATGCTGAATAAAATTCCACTATTATTAGCAGCTTTCCGAACGTATTAGCTCAAAATTAGCTTCCATTTCCATTCTTTCCTTCTTTCACATAACAGAAAACATTTTCCATACCACATTAGATGTGCTACTGAACTTAAGTAGGTGCATTGATAAAACAAGTTGTCCTCCTCCCCCTGGCCCCCCGTTTTATGGGATATGCAGGAAGGGCAGAGTTTGTATTTTTCTTGGCTTTCCTCTCTCTGCATTAGCTGATAATATTCCCAGCGTAGCTTTGCCAGTGCGCTGCCCTGCAGGCCCACGACACCCTGCTGTTCCAGTCCCGTGATCTTCTCCAGAGGGCTCTGCGAATTGTGCCATCCTTTCCTAATGCGTGCTATTGCATCAGTCTAATGGCAACATAATTTTCAATGCTCTAGGTAAAGCAAATAATTCCATTTTGAATTTCTGCTTGTAGAATACAGATTCTTTCCCCCGTGCCCCCTCCTGCCTTTTTTGTTTATGTTGAAAGATTTAAAGCACGATTCACACTGCACAGCAGTAGTCAAACAAAAATACCTCTAGTTTTCTTAGAAAGCAGCACTCAAAAATACTGCTTGGCTCCTCAAGCATTACTGCAGCCTTTCACAGAGCCATATGTAGTAGATCCCCTACAAGCAGGCTGGAAGGGGAACATGCATTCTTACTCTGTGTATTTAATATAATATTTAGCCATTATCAAAGCTTCATAGCTTTTACTGTCTCTCTCTCTCTCCTGCAATGGAGTGCAACAGCTTATCTGGCAAACACGCTCACCATGTTTCTAGGCACCAAAGACATGCTCTTGGTTAATTCATAAAATCTGATCCAATGTGAGATATTTTGCACTCAGGTTAGCTAAGTTAAAACAATATTTAGCTTAACCGTGCCTTGGCCAAAAATTCTCGGTTATCTACTGATTACAACAGCATTGTAGCTAGCTACGGACATCACACTGGGAAAATACAAATCCTGAGCCTGAAAAACTGCAGATGAAATTCTGACCTCAAGCCATTCTGATAGTGGGCATTACAAACACTGTCTACTTTGTATCTGTTACAGTAACCAGGCACAAGAGTCATGTGCCTGCAATGAATGATGAATTTACATGTTATTTGGTTTTATGTACATATATTATCTGAGCTCACAGCATCAAAAAATGCTGTGCTTCGTGCACCCCCAATCAGATTACGTGATACAAACATCTACACTAAAGTCAATTTGCAGGGGCAAGCATTCACAGGAGGAAATATCAGAATTACATTTTAGAGAAACCTAAACTTTGCCTTTGTTTGCTTCTTTGGCATGGTATAGCTGCAGTTATGTCATACCATTTCCACAGCACCTCTGCTTCATTCAGCATACAGAATTACCACTAATCAAAACAGCAATCTGTTTTACTTTTGGTATTTGGCGTATGGTCCAATACCTTACTTACTGCAAGCTACTTAAATTTTCTTTGAAAGATGGAACAAGTAGTTTCTTTGTGAATTCAATGGTGTAGCTGAGTCCTTCATCAACATAATGGTTAGTCCTACTGTTACTCTGTTAGTTCTTAGAATAACTATTCCTGTTATTCCTGAATTCTTAAGGAAGGCAGTGACAGCTTTAAGGTCAAAATGATTCTCCTGTTCTGAAGACAACTTTGTCTCCAGTTTGGCGTAACTCAGACCTAATTTTTTCACAGCACTTAGTATCGCATTGTGCTTTATATAGCACTTTCAAATCTCAACCCCCACTGCCTCACTCGCAGTTATCAGTGCTCAGCACTTTTCTAAATCAGATCCAAAGATCTTAAGTCATCCGCAAGAAAGCAAGACACATCCAGTTAGCAAAGACATGAGAAGGCCAGTATTGAGCAACTTACCTAGCATCACCTAGGAAGTCTGCAGCACAGCCAGGAAGAGAATCCTGTTTGCCAGGGCAGCATGCAGCTGCACAGAGCACCAGAGCGGCTTCTGCCTCCTGCAATCCCCTGCCTCGCCTGCCACACGTGTCCCGACTTCTGCTGGAAGTGAGGCAGGGGTACTACAGAGAACAGCTCTCTCCACCGCATCAACCAGATTCATTCCCAGAGCAAGTCCATCCTGTGCAGGGAGCAAGGCAGGGTCCTGTGGGAAAAAAAAGCCAGCACGTCAGCGGGAGATAGATACTATTAAATTGTAAGGCTTCCTCATGAGGGTCCAAAGAAAATTGCTCTGCAAGGACAATCTGTGTTGACATTCTGTGACTTGGACACTGGCACACTACAAAAAGTTTGCATTCACCACTTATAGAAAAGAAAATTCACACCTCACACCTTGTATGATGCAGTCACAGACACCTACAAGTAACAGCAGTGGGACTGAAATCTTTAGATATACCATGTGGCTCTTGTGGCAAAGGAGTAAACCAGTTGCAAATGCAAAACAGTTTTCTGCATGAGGACTAGCCATAGGTGATGGTTAAAAACATATTTTAAAGGATCTTCTACTGAAATCAAAGAGTATTTATTTATATTCTAAGATCTCTATAAAATATTACCTTCCAGAACAAACTCATCTGCCCATTTTCCTCAAGCCATATTCTCCAGCCCATGTTGATTCAAGCCCTAGTAATTCTTCATTCCTACTTTCAGCACCCATGCCAAGTCTCTCCTCACCCCCATCCCAAGGGTTTTCATCTCCCCTGGCTCTGTCTATTCCAGGCTTAGCTGGCAGTGCCACAGTTTCCCCTTGACTCTCATTTCTTCTTCTCTCCTTTGTTCCTAAGCGCACCATCATATTAACTCTGACTCTCACTCCATGTCCATCTCCCGTTCACAGTCTATAGTATTTTGGGACTGGGGACCATGTCAGGGACCTGTGCATGCCAGTGCCCTACCAGTCTTCTTCTGGTTCTCAGGTGCTGTGGTACAAGGCATCAGTTTCATCCCTCAGCTCAGCCTTCCCTTCCCCTTCCAGCTCATACAGCGCTCACACGCTCAAGACAGCATGAGACAAAGGTGCTTTCTTTAAAAGGTTACAGTTTGGTTAGATCTGAGATTTTCACAGTGCTGACAAAGGCAAAGCCATGACTCATAAGTCACTCTTCTTCCTCAGTGCCTATCTCCAGTGCTTCCCACACTGCCATCAAACTCCTAGGCTCTGTTTCAAAGGAAGGGACACAGAGCATTTCCAAAAAAGGTTCTTTAAGGAAGAGAAATAACTTTTTCTACATATTCTTACAGATAGCTAAATAATTTTGGCAGGGAAACAAATTAAACTCCACGCAACTGCCTAGCCCCAGAGGCTTTGCGAAGTTATAAAAACCTCCAACCAACATCCTATACTGGGAAGCATTAGGCATCCTTCCCTACTGTAATTTCTGGCACTTGTCTTTCAGCCCATAATAGGCTAAGTCACTCAGCATACTGAAATGAGAACTGTGCATATATTAACACCTGAGACCAGTGGTCAAACTGAGGAGCAGCAGCTGCAGATGGACAGTGCCAGAGTGAACACCATGGAAGCTGTCTTTGTCTTCACCAACAGTTTTATTGCATGCCTACAAGCAATGTCCAAACGGCATAAAATCATAGAATGGATTGGGTCAGAAGGGACCTTAAAGTTCAACTAGTTCCAACCCTGTGTCGTGGGCAGGGACGCCTTCCATTTGCTCAAAGCTCCATCCACCTGGCCTTGAACACTACCAGGGATGGGGCATCCACAGCTTCTCTGGGCAATCTGTGCCAGTGCCTCACCACCCTCACAGTAAAGAATTTCTTCCTAATATCTAACCTACCCTCTGTCATTTTAAAGCCATTTCCCATTGTCTTGTCACAAAACTGGAAAGGCCATTATAAAAACGTCCCTCTCCAGATTTCTTATAGCTCCCCTTTAGGTACTGGAAGACTGTTATAAGGTCTTCCAGAGCCTCCTCCAGGCTGAACAAACCCAACTCTTTCAGCCTGTCTTCATAGGAGAGGTGCTCAAGCCCTCTGCTCACCTTTGTGGCCTCCTCTGGACTTTTTCTAACATTAGGTGACAGCACACAGTCCAGCTATCATTCCTTCAGATGCCACCATTTTAATCCTAGAGGTACTAATGCTTGCCTGAAACTCTACAGCTGCTCAGGAAATGCTTCTAGGTCATGAAAACCTGAAGTAAAATAGGTTAGCTTCATTCCCGATGAAGGTCACACACAGCTAACAGAGCTAATTTAAGCAAATCCATTTTACTTCCCATTTCCACTAAATGAGGAGCAGTCATGTATCAGTTACAAAGAAGAAGGGTAACTTCTTACAAGACTACTGCTTGTGGATCTCATCTGCCCCTGCCCAGAGAGGAAAAAAATCTTCTTGTATGAAACCCTGGGAAAATTTTTCTTTCATTTTCTCCATTTAGTTACTTACCTCAGCATGAAAAACACATGTCAGGTGATATATAAAAAAAAGAAAACCTCTCAAAACAAACATTGTTTTAGAACAAAATCCAATGTACAGGGTTTTTTACTGAGCTCTTAATAGCAAATGACAACTTCCCAAAGGCTATTATAAATACTTCTGTACAGACATGGTCCAGAAGAGGAGACCAAGAAAAGAGAAAAACAGTATCACATGCTCATGGATGGATCCAAATTATTATTATTACTGGATTAAATGCACCGTGACGTTTATTTTTCAATAAGATAATTATTTCCAAGGAATGGCTAACTATTCCCGTGAGATCATATTTTGTCTAGAGACATCTGATGTACCTAATTTCAAAAAGCAGTTATTAACTATGGCAAAGATGTGTGTGACCCACATACTAACTCCTAGAACATCCATGTTTATTTTTACAAAACTAATTGAGAAGCCTCAAAACTAGTGTGTAAAAAGAAGCATTAAACATGCATTTCCTATTTCAAAAATTACTAGGAAATATTTATCATACCTTGAATTAAATTTAGGTAGACTGGCTATCAAGCATCTATAATAGCTAAATTATTTTCCTTAGGTCAGAATAATTTCTGATCACTAATTACAGTTGTCATGGTTTGAGCATGTTTTGAGGGTGTTTTTTGTTCAATTTTTTTTTTTTTTTTTTTCCAGCCAGGTGGAGGAGGGGTCCGGGAGAAAGGAGAGACAGGGCACCTGACCCAGGCTAGTCAATGAGGTATTCCATACCATAGCACGTGATGCCCAGGATGC
The DNA here is from genome assembly GCF_012275295.1 of Melopsittacus undulatus. Lineage (NCBI taxonomy): Eukaryota > Metazoa > Chordata > Aves > Psittaciformes > Psittaculidae > Melopsittacus > Melopsittacus undulatus. Next base: position 38,176 of record NW_022994427.1, on the reverse strand, counting down.
ATACTGGGAAAGAGTAAGCTGGAGGGGAGAGCTGTGGAGGAAAATGGAGGAGGGAGCACATGGTGCTCGGCCGGGCAGGGTGGAGTGAGTTATGGGTCGGTGGCTGGTGGGGTTTGTATTCTTTTCACTTGCTGTTTGCTGTATCATTATTATTTGTAGTAGTAAATGGCAGTATGGGTTTTGTGTTATGCCTTAGCTATTAAACCGTTCTTATCTCAATCCGTGGGCTACATTCTTTGGATTCTCCTTCCTAACTCTCCGGAGTAGGGGGACTTGGTTTAAACCACGACATTTTTTGGCGCCCAACGTGGGGCCCGAGGGATTGAGATAAGAACAGATCTGAGCGGATTTATGGTCTCTTGTCACAATGCTGATTTATTGGCTCTTAGAGGTTTTTCTCTGGATCTCGCTGTTTCGGGATTTTACCGGGTACTTGGTGTATGGATTGGATGTGTTTGTGTTTGTGTCGGAGGCTTAATACGGTGGGGCTCCGGCAGCAGGGGGGGTGGACGTGGCCGTGGACTTGAACTTGTACCAGGCCGTCCCGCTGCTCTTCGCCGTCCTTGTCCTTATCCACGTCGTCGTCTGTGTGGAGCTGCGTGAAGCCAGGAAGGGCGGCCCCGGGAGCTGCCGGCAGCTGAGGCTGCCAGGAGAGCGGCACGGGGAGCCAAACGGCTGTGGCAGAGCAGCGGGAGCAGGCGGGGGAGGAGCGGAGCAGGGCGGTAGCTGAGCAGGGGGATCAGGCTGTGGGGAGGGTGAGTCCTGCGGCCGTTCCCGACCCTCCGACGGCCGAGAGTGTCCCCCGGAAGTCGCCCGCCGACCCCCAGCAGGATGCAGGAGACTACGCAGCACTTCCCAGCAAGGCAGAGGAGGAACCGAGTCCCGCCGCCGTTCCGAACCCCGCAGCATCCGAGAATATTCCCCGGAAGTCACCTGCCGAGCCCGCAGGATACAGGAGACCAGGCAGCACTTCCCAGCAAGGCAGAGGAGGAAGATCCGGACTCGGGAGAAGAGAAGCTGATAGTGGGAGAGCTGGCAAGCAGGGCAGCTACATCAGCCCCAGTGACAAGTGCAGCAGCATCATTTGAGAGTTCTGACGGTTATGAATGGCTTTTGGGTGCCCTTGGACCTGCCTGCTGATTGTGATGGTTTTCGGCATGTTGGCACACACACAGAGTGTGTTCCATCCACAACCATTTTGTCTGATCCCAAAAGTTAAGCAGAGTCAGGTCTGGGTCTTGTCTAAGTTTAGACAAGTACATAGGAGCACCAGTAGACTGTTCCCAAGGCTGGACAGTCATGAGTGGCAGGGCATGTGGACAGTATAGCCGGGTATCTGATCCACTGGGCCCCTCCAGTGCTTTGGAAGCATTGGAGGTGGAAGGCAGCTGTATGGAGTCCCAGCAGCAAGCTGTAGAACTGCTGAAGGGGACGGTGAATGATTTTGGTGGCCCAGATACTTCAGGCTATCAGTCCAGAGATGCAACTTAGAGATGTCTCATGATCGAGGGGTGGACTTAAGAGTGATGGTGTATTGAAAAATGTGGGATCTGGGCATGACGTGAATGGTATGGAATAAGGGGTGGATAATGTCATGGTTTGAGCATGTTTGAGGGTGTTTTTTGTTCAAGTTTTTTTTTTTTTTTTTTTCCAGCCAGGTGGAGGAGGGGAGTCCGGGAGAAAGGAGAGACAGGACACCTGACCCAGGCTAGTCATGAGGTATTCCATACCATAGCACGTGATGCCCAGGATGCATACTGGGAAAGAGTAAGCTGGAGGGGAGAGCTGTGGAGGAAAATGGAGGAGGGAGCACATGGTGCTCGCCAGGCAGGGTGGAGTGAGTTATGGGTCGGTGGCTGGTGGGGTGTTGTATTCTTTTCACTTGCTGTTTGCTGTATCATTATTATTTGTAGTAGTAAATGGCAGTAGGGGTTTTGTGTTATGCCTTAGCTATTAAACCGTTCTTATCTCAATCCGTGGGGGCTACATTCTTTGGATTCTCCTTCCTAACTCTCCGGGAGTAGGGGGACTTGGTTTAAACCACGACAACAGTAAGATGAAAAATATAATTAGGTTGAATGAAACTTCAGTACTTTAATGTTCAATCATGGAAACCACATGAAACTTCTTCCTTAAAAGAGAAAGCAGAATTTCACGCACTATTTCACTTGGCAGAGTATAACATATTTGCTGTCAGCAAAGGACTTTTTTCAATGAAGAAAAAGAAAAGGAACTATTTCCATTCATACAGCATTGTCCAACTGATCAGAAGTATCAGACACTGGCAGCTGACTTCTGACTGTAAGCAAGTGTGATAGATTCAGTTCCTAAAGACTGCTATATAGTGTTCCTAAAAACTCATCTGAAAACCAGAAGATTTCCAAAAATTATATGTTTGTTTCACATTACTTAATCTGATTATTTTGTCATCAAAATTAATACTTATGGCATAAAACTACATCAGGTAGGAAAGCTTTAATGTAAAGCAAATCATAGATAATGGGAATGCTTGAAAAGGCTCTAGGACTGCATGTATTTATATAAGATTTGTGAATATATAAGCACCCTGTTATATACATCAAGAAAAAGGTGAGGCTCAGTGCAGCGAACTAATCATCAAAAGACTAATCATCCTCAGTACAAGTGTATTCTCACAGGACTAAAGCCAGCTGGCTGAAATATATTGAACATCTTACCCAACAGCAAAGATTCATCCAAGACCATTAATTCATTGATTCATTATAAGGTAATTCCTTTTCTTTCTTTTTCCTAAGTTGTATTTTTCAAGTAATAATTACACTCTGAATACCTTCAGCAGATTTTTATTTCTAATACAGCTATCACAAAAGCCACACCAAAGAGTGTACATGCTATGATCAGCGTACTGGCATCATCTGATGGGGGATTCTTCTCTACATAGTAAAATTGTGTTATTAAGTTTGTTTAGGGAAGCTGTTCTTTAAATCATCACAAGGAACATAATTTCCTACAATACTAGAACTTTCAATCATCAAAAATCTCCAAATCATAGAATCATAGAATAGTTAGGGTTGGAAAAGACCTTAAGATCATCTAGCTCCAACACCCCTGCCATGGGCAGGAATACCTCACACTAAACCATGTCACCCAAGGCTTTGTCTAACCTGGCCTTGAACACCACCAGGGATGGAGCATTCACAGCTTCCCTGGGCAACCCATTCCAGTACCTCACCACCCTCACAGTAAAGAACTTCCTCCTTATATCCAATCTAAACTTCCTCTGTTTAAGTTTGAACCCTTTACCCCTTGTCCTGAAACTACAGTCCCTAATGAAGAGTCCCTCACCAGCAACCTTATAGGCCTCCTCTTCAGATACTGGAAGGATGCTATGAGGTCTCCATGCAGCCTTCTCTTCTCCAGGCTGAACAGCCCCAACTTTCTCAGCCTGTCTATATGAAGACGTAAGAGGTGCTCCAATCCCCTGATCATCCTCGTGGCCCTCCTCTGGACTTGTTCCAACAGTTCCATGTCCTTTTTATGTTAAGGACACCAGAACTGTACACAATACTCCAAGGGAGGTCTCATGAGAGCAGAGGGGCAGGATCACCTCCTTCAACATGCTGGTCAGGCTCCTTTTCATGCAGCCCAGGATACAGTTGGCTTTCTGGGCTGTGAGCGCACACTGAAGCCAGCTCATGTTCATTTCTCATCCACCAACCCCCCCAAGTCCTTCTCCACAGGCCTGCTCTGAATCTCTTCTCTGCCCAACCTGTAGCTGTGCCTGTGATTGCTCCGACTCAAGTCTAGGACCTTGCACTTGGCATGCTTACACTTCATCAGGTTGGCATCTGCCCACCTTATAAGTATGTCGAGCTCCCTCTGGATGGCATTCCTTCCTTCCAGCGTATCAACCAAACCACACAGCTTGGTGTCATCGGCAAACTTGCTGAGGGTGCACTCAATCCCACTGTCCATGTCACCAACAAAGACATTGAACAAGACCAGTCCCAACACCGATCCCTGAGGGACACCACTCGTTGCTGGTCTCCAGCTGGATATTGAGCCATTGACCACAACTCTTTGTGTGCAGCCATCCAGCCAGTTCTTTATCCACTGAGTGGTTCATCCATCAAATTTATGTCTTTCCAATTTAGAGACAAGGATGTCGTGTGGGACAATGTCAAACACTTTGCACAAGTCCAGGTAGATGACATCAACTGTTCTGCCCTTGTCCATCAGTTCCATAGCCCCATCATAGAAGGCCACCAAATTGGTCAGGCAGGATTTGCCCTTAGTGAAGCCATGCTGGCTGTCACCAAGCACCTTGTTGTTTTTCATGTGCCTTAGCATGCCTTCCAGAAGAATCTGCTCCAAGATTCTGCTTGGCACAGAGGTGAGACTGACTGGTCTGTAATTCCCGGGTCATCCATTTTCCCCTTCTTGAAAATGGGGTTATATTTCACTTTTTCCAATCATCAGGAACTTCACCTGTCTGCCATGATTTTTCAAATACGACAGACAGAGGCTTAGCAACTTCGTCTGCCAGCTCCTTCAGGACCTGTGGATGGATTTCATCAGGTCCCATGGACTTGTGTACATTCAGGTTCTTAAGATGGTCTCGAACCAGATCCTCTTCTACAGTGGGCCCAAGGTCCAGGTTTTCACAGTCCCTGCGTCCGCCCTCCAAGACTTGGGTGCTGCGGTCAGAGCCTTTGCCAGTGAAGACCGAGGCAAAGAAGTCTTTCAGAACCTCAGCCTTCTCTAAATCCAGGGTAGCCAGTTCTCACAATAGCTTCCGGAGGGGGCCTACATTTTCCCTAGTCTGTCTTTTATTCGCTATGCACCTATAGAATCCCTTCCTGTTATTCTTAACATCCCTACCCAAGTTTAATTCTAACTGGGCCTTAGCTTTCCTAATCTGGTCCCTAGCTTCCCAGACAACATCCCTGTATTCTTCCCAAGCCACCTGTCTTTGCTTCCACCTTTTATAAGCCTCTTTTTTTCCTTCATAGTTTCCTCAGCAGCTCCTTATCCATCCAAGGAGGTTTCCTGGCCCTCCCGCTGCACTTCTTTCTAGTTGGGATGCAACACTCCTGAGCTTGCAGTAGGTGATCCTTGAATATCAACCAACATTCTTGGGCCTCTCTGCCCTCTAGGGCTATATCCCATGGAACCTTACTAAGCAGGTTCCTGAAGAGGCCAAAGTCTGCTCTCTTGAAGTCCAGGGCAGTGAGCTTGCTGCACTGTCCTGAGGACCTCAAATTCAACCATCTCATGATCGCTGCAACCAAGGCTGCCCTGGAGTATCCTATTTCCAACGAGCCCTTTCTTATTGGTGAACACGAGGTCAGGCATGGTACCTCTCCTTGTTGGCTCCTCTATTACTTTCTCATTCTGATTTCAAGAAGTATCTCAAGGAATTGTAGTGTACAACTACTGCTACATTAGCATCAACACAAAAACTAGTTCAGGCACTGATCAACATGTATAGTATAGTTTACTCTTTTATTTCAATCTGCTCAAATAATATAATACAATGAGTTCAGTATAAAATATTATGGTTCTTATGCAAATAAACAGACTCCCGACTCAGGATACTGCTCCACAATGCATTGAACACAGCTGCTCACAGCTTGTCCTCACATTGAAAAGTAGATTAAAATGGAATAAAAACCTTATACCTGCACCCCATTGATTTCATTGACTTGGGGCATAATATAAAAAAAATAAATTAAAAGAAATCTTAAGTTACCAATACTGTCAACAGTACCTATAACTTGCCACTCCTGGGGCACAGCATCCTTAATTTATGGCTCATCTTCATACAAAAGGAAGCCTGTGTTTTGTAAGCCAAGTCTGACACAATAAGCACCCACAACACCAACTCTCTACTGCTAACCTGTTCCTCATTGCAAGTCCACGGGAATTTAGCTTCAGTTAAATACTTTTAAGGTTGAAAGTATCTTCCATTCTTTACCAAGCGCTTAGGGAAACACTGAGTACAAAATGAGTCGAAGTATCACAGCTTTATGAGCATCAGCTACTGTGCCCCACTGACTTTCTTAGGTCAATTCCCAGCACCTTAAGCACTGTTCTGATTGACCTGAAGTTGGTCATTTCATAAGCACTTATTTTAGACCAGCATTTAAACTCACCCCACTTCATGCACTTTGAGAATATTTATCTTAGTTTGTGAATGACAATGCCAAAAATAGCTACAAAGCTAGTAAAGGTTATACAGTAGTACGTTATCCATATGGTATCGACTAAAATAAATATATAGTCTGTTCAGTTTTCAAAATAATGCACTTGAGTCTCAGATTTGTGAAAAAATGAAGTTATATACTTATGTGTGGGTTTGTTGTTTGGATTTTCTTTTAATTAAATCACAGAGTTATAAAACCAAAACTGAGTAACTGCACATGCATAAGGATATATTGCATAAAAGCTAACACAAAGTCCTTTGAATAAATGCAAATACACCTGTAGTATTTTCTGGCCACTGAACTAGCTCTTAGGACATATGTCAGAGTGAAGATGACTCCTGGCACACATTTGGCAGTACTTTACCGAAGCAAACCTTTTAAAGTTATCCCACTCTTATTATCATGGCCAGGAATATGCTGTGTCCATTTGTTTTTGTGAGCTAACCCCTTTTTTGCTGTAGGGTTTTATGACTATTTTTAAATTATGCTGTAGTTTTCACATAGGTATCTTTCAGATATTCAAAAATACATGATGAGATTCATACATTTGCCAAAGACATAAGACAGTTGTCCAGAGAACACGGGATTAAAAAAAAATTAAAACTGACAAATTCTATTGCTCCCAAACATACAAAAACGCATGTGATGCATAGGTTCCTTAGTATAACAATTATCATTAAATTTTATTATAGTTTGTGCCTCATTTGTGAGTTTCTTTGAATAAAACATCCTCTTTTTTTTTTTTTTACACCATCTTGCTACTCCAGCAGTGTGCTTAGCTTTAGAAATTGTAGGTTTTGAGCAAATAATCCGTGATGAGAAGGAGTAAAGCATATTTTCTGACAGATACTATGTGAGCAAATGAGGGTTTGGTGCCTCAGAGCTTGACAGCTCTGATCTAATATGCTGATTTCTCCTCTACTCCCTGGGCTACATTTGTAAAACTTCATAATCTGCTTTTTGAGATCTTGTGTTTGAACCCACAAATCTTTCCTCTCATGGAAATACCCCAAACACCACCATGTTATTCTGGACAGAAGTGTCTGAAGTGTGCTGTTACACCAGGGTGCTATGCCAACCCAACAACTAACAATTAAAAGGTTTTTGTGTTCTGATCCTTCCCTTGCATCCATCCTATCTTTTAGTAAACCTGTTCAGTTCACTAATTTGGCATAAAACCATTTACTTTTTTCCTAAGATTAATGAATTAAACCAGTTCATAAACGGCTGAGAAAAGTTTTACAGCCAGCAAGACGGAGTAACAACCTGGCCAACAACCTAGCCAAGACTGTGGACAAGATAACAAGAAAAAAGAATTTAATTTCCAGAAGTAACCAGTTTTTTTCCTCTACCAGATCAAGTCAATTTATGCTGCACACCAAACCTTCTCATTCAGCTGTTGATGTTTCTCCAATTTGAATAGATAGATCAACACTTGCTAGCTCAAAGACCAGAAATCAGCCATGTTTGCTGTCAGGTGAATACACCTGACTGAGGTAAACAGCCCTTCTAAAACAGATACCTCTACAGCCCAGCAACTATTGCCATCTCCTACTTCCTACTGAGAGTGAAGAATCTCTGAATACCCCAACCAGGAGTTTCCAAACCATAATGCATGGTTGATAGCCATGGTAAGTGGCCTATAGCTAGTCTGGCAGAACTGTATCATACACATTTACACTGTAAATTCCTAAAAATTCACCAAGTTATAGCAGTAGCCAGAGAGAATGTTTGGTACAGGGGGCGGGGGGGGGAACACCCTCAGAAACTTATGGGTACACCTAGTGATAAAGTTTGCCTGGCCTGTGTCCTTGTGCGTGAACTGAAGAAAAACCCCAGTACAGCTGACAGCCAGCGCAATCCTCAGTCTATGGCCTCAGTGGTACTGCTCTCATCTTCAAAGAGTGAGGCTGGTTGCCATGAACACCACACACTTAATACACTTCAAACTGGATAGTGCAGCAGTTATGGAAGGTTTTGTAAGTCTTTCAGCAAAGAGGAAAAAAACAACAGTAACTTCAGTATATTTGGTTCAAATTGGGCTGCCTGGTTTCTATTATTTTTGGATTTCTTGCCAAGCATCTTTTTTAATTCCTTTACGCCAACTCACCAGCAACTCACTGTGTAATTCATGAAGCAACAGCTTCTTTATCACATAATCTCTCCAAATGTGAAATGGTTTTAATACTTACCTTCAGTGGCAGTTACAACACAGAAACAAAGAATTATTATACATTAATCCCCTGAATTTCTGACTCAAAAAGAATGTACAGTATCTAAATGCAAGGTTAACATGAAATAATTCTACTCAATTTACTAAAAAATAATGTAGCACATACTATGTATATGTATTTGTATAGATATACACACATGCATATAGCATATATATATATATATATATGCATGCTATATAATTTCTACTTCTGGCTAAAAAAAAAAAAAAAATCCCCAAAATTGCGACTGAGTGTTTCAAAAAATCAAGCCAGCTCTGACTTTATGACTAAATTTCATTACTCATTTTCTTCTTTGGTTCTAGGATCTTTCTGCAGACACCCTCAAAAATGAGGGAACTGCTTTTGTTTCTGCTGAACACAGATGGAATAAACTGCATCTCTCACAAGAGAGAGAATATTTCAATTGTTTCAAGTGCTCCTGAAGCACAAGTGGAAGCAAATACAAAAGCTACTGTATCTACAGCCTAGTGCAACTGCAGTCCCCAGCTTTCACCAAGTTAAAGTAATGCTCTCATGCAAGGTAAGGTGCAGAGAAACCATCGCACCCCTTCAGAGCACCCTGAACACCCCCATACCACATTTCCATCCTCCTCTATTTCCCAGACTCTTGACCCACCTCATCCACTCCTTGAGTCACATGAGCACTCCTCCTCCCTTCAGCCACTTTTTGGGAAGCTAAGGGCCTTTTACATGATTGCTACCCGACTGGTTTGTAACCAGGCAGGCCAGTTTTACTGCTGCCTTAATGACTGCAAATGAGATGACTGAATTTTCCAGTTTTCTGAGCGGCCACTCCACCAGGGGCTGCGTGGAAATGCAGATGCACATGCCTGGCTACAGCCCTGCAGGCTCCCAGCCCTTGCACCATGTCTGTGCAGTACTCTTGGCATGGTTGATGCCACAGCACACACAGAGAGCATCTGAGCATGCAACCAGCAATCTTCAGATGCGTTCTGGCCATTTGGCATGCCTAACTCTCTATTTTTCTCCTCTTGCAGGATGATCAGCCTCCCATTCCTACCAATAGCCTGTAAGAGGTTTTGTAAATCATCCTTTGGTAACACTAGGGCTTCTCACACCAAATTTCTTCTACGTCCTCTTTCATCCCACTTCCCATGCACCCCAAATCCTCATTCCAATATATCTTTCTTCTGTGCAGGAGGCAGGTCTTTCAGAGTGCCAACTTTTTGAGTTGCTCTAGAAAGATGGTAGAGAGGGAGCCGAGGATATTACCCTGGAAGGTGTTAACGGCCACCATCAAATGATTCTTTGATCTCCAAGCAATTACAGAGCTGGGCCTGCTAACCAGATGCAAGGGGCTCCCCTCTTTCCCCTATTCTTCCTTCTGCATCCCAGACGGACAGAAATGCCATCAACTCGAGAGAAGGCCCTATAAACCAATTAAAGGTTTATTTTGAGTTTAAAAAGAAGAAAAGGACTATTTTGCTTTCATAAGAGATGTCAGAAATGAATCTGCAGACTCTGAAAGAGACTTTGTTAACAACTCCTGTCTGCTTAAAAGCTGTCTGTATATATGCAATTTGACTGCAGAAGTTTAACAACCTTTAAGGTTCTTAGAAGTTCTTATCACAATCATATATAATAACAAAGAATTCTTTTAAAGCATATGAGATTGTTTTACAGCTTTCTACTAATTAGTACTGCTTTTATTATATAGGGCAAGAAAATGACAATTTTTTTCTAAACTGGCAGTAAGCTGCATTTCTGTTTTCTGTGACAGGGCAGTGGAAAAATCTTTCATTTATTAGGTCTATAGAGAACAAAGCTGGCCGGGTGTCAAACCTGCTTTGTAAAAGCGCAAATCCATTCAGCCATGTGTAGATTCCATAATTCTTTACAACCTGTTACCAGTATCAGCTTCACAAGAGATGACCTTTGTGTCTTCCAATGAGTGTTACTGCAACTCTTTTTAAAAGGGAGCAAAAACCTGAACTGACAGTTCAATACAGGGGAAAGAACAACCAAGCTGTGGCAGTGCCAAATTAAATTCTTAAAATCAAAGATATCTCCCCCACCTCCCCACCTCCAGATGAGCTTTGCGTAAAGATACAAAACAAGATCTCCTGCAATGGTGGATGAACAAGCTGGATAACTATTTAAATTTTAATAACTCTTCTCCAAGCCTTACTGCTGTGCACCCATGCTACTTAAAGTGCCAGTTTCACCACCTCACTCATGATTGCAGGGTAGCCAGAACTTGCTGTGGGGGAGACAGAGTAAGGCCTTAAGCTGAAAGGGTGCTGATGGCAACCTGATATAGAAGAATGATTTTTTTTTTCTCCAGAAAGATAGGGCTTTCAGGAAGGAAAAAAAAAACCTACCATGGTGAAGTGATTGACTTGCTTTTAACTACAACAAAGGTGGATTCCTAGATGGCTTTGATGAAATGACTAAAATGTTCTGCCTTGGTAAAAAGGTACTTTGCACATTAATCAGGTGCACACTGTATTACAACCAGGGAAAAATATTAAACTTCAGTTTTCAGTAAACACACCCAACATCACATTCTTACATTTTCTAGAGCAGAATTTATGAATAAGAGCACCCACAACATTTCTTAATTTCAGACTTTAAAATTGAAAGAACTAATTAATAATTCTATTCAACTGAAATATTCCTGCTAAACTCATGGCCCTGTCTCTGTCTGTACTGAGAGCATTTGCTTTAATTGTCCCATTTTTTTACCAATGGATTCCATTGCATTCTTTACAATAAAAACAACTGCAAACTAACTCACATATGTTTCCCACATCACTACGTGCTGTAAATAATTAATTACAAGTAATTCTTATGAAACATTCTGTACACTTCACATAAGCTAAAGGTCTAGTGTCCTCACTCGGTACTAAGTTTGCAATGCTGCAAAAGTGCATCTGACGCACACGTGAACATCAGCAGTCTTAACAACATCCTTCCATGCAAGTTACATATACTTATCAATTCAGATAAACATGCAAACATGCACATGATTTTCTTCAAAGTTTAATAAAATCTGCAGGGTCTTTAGGTCTCCTGAAAGTAGGTGTGATTTTTATCACCACCACATAAACAGTCCTCTTTAATACTCCTCTCCTCACCCTGCAGTCTGCAGATCACACGTGCGCAGAGACCCTGAACTTAGTTTTATTTGCACAAAAGCACAGGGAACATTACACAGCACTGTTTCTCGTATGGAGGAGAGCAAATCTGTACTCCTCACACACATATTTGCCACAATTCAAACTTCAACCATAATTTGCAGATAGCTTGAGGGCCAGGATTAAACATTTAGAAGTAAACAAAGCCAGCATTTCTGAATACAACATAGAACTATTCTAGCACCATTTTAGGAGCACAGTGTACAAAACCTGCTCATCTGCCTTTTAGAAATCTGCTGCAAAACATTCAAACTCTCCTAATCTTTGTCCCCCACTTGAAGCAAAACAGCTTTGTGTTGCCTCTAAAAATAGGGAGGGAATAGTGGGGGATGGGAAGGGGAGAGAATAAGAGGATAAGTGGGAGTAGGAACTGATACACCACACTGGCACTGATTTACAAAAAGACCAGTGAATCGTATTCTTAGACTATGGCTTTCCTATCAAAGTCAAGCACATACACAATTATCAAATAAAAAGGTCATCCTGTACTTTTTATTTTGTACATGCACATGCAAAGGAAAAAAAGGAAAAGTTTTGTTTCATCTGTTACCAAAACCATCATTCTGCAGTCAACACTTTTAATGAAATACAGGCCAAAGGATTAGTCAGAACAGATTCATGGAAAAACAAAGGAAATCTGTATGCAAATACATGTCTACCACATAACTAAACCCAGGAATGAATCCTTCTTGATTGAGTACCTCTGAATACTGTCCTATAAGGGTCCCTGAAATGGCTCCTACTCATCCCAGCTCCAGAGCAACTAGCAGCAACTTTAGCAGCCACTGCCCTGGAGAAAAAAAATGATACTAATATCATCATTAAAGCAGTAACTTAAGTATTCTTATTAATAAATGTGTCAGAAATATAGTCCATGTGTGTTCAAAGTCTTAAGAAGATTATGTTCATATTTTTTTAGGGAAGAAGCAGACAGGGACCCAGCAGGGAAAGCTACAGGAGAGGTTATTGAGCTCAAGGAAAAGCTGCTGCAGAGCTACTGTCCAGCTGGGAAAGACAAGTTATTTGAAAGCTATGGTGTAACAAACAAGCCAAGAGAGTCAGCCAGTCATGCTTGTCATAGGAACATTCTGGTGTCATGATGAGCCAGAGACTGGCTAATGGACAGGCATGAGCACATAGCATCATCAATGCAGCATCGCAGGCCTCGCCCAGAGAGGCGGAAGCAGCAACCCCATGCTTTCCATGGCTTAACATTAGGCTAATCTCAGCTGGGTCTTTGCATGAGTAAATATGACTCTAGGAGTTTTTCTCAGAGGTTTATTTTTAAATACCTGACCATATGAGCTTCCTTGGAATGGGAAAAAAGGGGAGGCAAAACTAAATAGTCATTACATGTATGTTTAAATATAACATTAAAAAACCCACAAGACATTTAAAGTGACTAGAAATGTTCAGTTTCATTTTTAATTTAAAGCTGGCAATGGACCCAGACCCAGAAAAAGTTATATTCTGACTGAGATGCAGCAGCGTGGAGTTTCTAAACCAGTCTTTAAAACAGTTCAGAAGAGGGAGAAAAAAAATTTGCTCAAAATCTCTCAGAAAAGTAGCAATTTGGGTTTGAGTCCTTATTCAGAGATGTGCTAAAGTCACCCAGAGCTAGAAGAGAAAGCTCAAGTAGGAAAGGCAACAATAGTAAGTGCACAAGAGAATGTGGCTGTACAGAGTTCAGTTAACAGCAGCAACATTAACAAATAAGGTCAGGGAGTTTGACCTTGAGTTTTCTCAATACTACTTTCCCTGCAAGAAGCATGTGCGCTAATACCAAAAAGTCACTTGTAAGTCTTTATCTATTTCTGCTTCAAAATACAGACGTAAACACATTCAGTTATAGACAAATCATTTCAAAAGAGGCAGTGAGATGCTCAGAGAACACCTGGTCACAAGCATCAAGGCTGAGATCCTGAATGAAAACACACCTAAAGAGACATTTTGGAAATACTGATCTAACAACTGTATTTTTCCTGCAGCAATTGTTAATTTAGAATTAAATTCTATAACACTACCTAAAATTACAAAGCAAGCAGCTGCTTGAAAACATGCTTTCAGTATATAAAGTATTTGTGTATCAATTAATCTCAAATCAGCTGTCCCTTACTATTTACTTGGGATTTTTTTGGCTGTCATTATCAATAATGCATGCAGAAATTTTCATAGTTCTTCCATCATGCTGATTAATTACCCATTTGCTGAAGCTGTTCTAAGCAAAATTAGTTCATTTATTAAACAAAATTGTCTTTTTAACAGAGTGTTTTGGCAATGGAACTGTAAAATTTGACAATGGAACAGCAAAGTTTAAATATTAGAGTTACATTATATGGTCTCTATATATGACAGTATTAGCCATTGAAAGCATAGCACTTCTTCCAGTGTTAATGGTCACTGTAATTGCTTACTCCCTCATCTTCACTTGGCTTTCCACCTTTGGACTTTTAGATCATCAGAACAAACTGATAATTTTGTTTCACGGAGAAAAACACCAGAAAGAGCCAACCCCAAGTGATACTGGTTAATACTTACATATTTACTATTTTTAATCTTTGGATATTCGATACATTTAATTTACTATGAGCACATCTAGATTTCTGGAACTGCAGAGCTTCCCTTCACATGGCAGAGCACAACAAAAAAACTGAGCTATCTGTCTTAGACTGGTTTCCTTTCTGCTACATACACACCATCTATTTGAGATGATCTGATAAATCACTTCTGGGTGTGCACAAGTACTGCAGCTAATGAAGTTTTTGGTGGTTTATTAAAGGGGGAAGGAAGAGGTACACAGTACATAGACTTCTAACCAAACTCTGTGCTGCCATGCAAATCTTTCCTACTATGGCCCTTCTTAAATGTTCATTTCAGTTCCAAAGCAGCAATTTTCTTTCTGAGATTGTAAGATTTTTCTCAAAGTACACAAACAAAATAAAATATAAAATAAAATATATAAATATAAAAATAAAAATTCACAACCACCAACAAAACAAAAACCAGCCTGAGTACTTGAGAGATGTGTAAGTATGTACACTTAGCTACAGAGACCGAATGAACCTCTCTAAACCCACATTTTTGAGTATCTACAAGTTCTGAGCTTAGTTGTATTTGCAATACCACTACAGGTCCTCATCATGGCCAAGAATCCTTCTTCCCAGACAACGAATGTATTTTGGGTTCCATCACCCAAAAGAGCTGACAAAAGGCTGAAGGCAATGGACTGAGACTGAGAGGAGAATGAAATTAAACATTTAATATTTACAATTGAGGACTTGGGGTTCCAACCATTAATGAGCTTTCTTTGGAGTTGTTTTATCCCTTGGTATTTATAACCAGTTACAAGATAATAGTTAATTTGCCATGAGTGTAACAGAGCATCTGCAGGAGACTAATGCCATTAAAACCATCTGCAGACAGCAAGTGGAAGTCAGTGATCCTAGGGCTACAGCTTTCTGCTGTTAACTTTGTATCTTGAAAGAGACACTGCTTCCTTTCCAGCCATATAAAACTTTTCAGCATTCAACAAGAGTCCAGTTATAAAACCACAAGAAGAAAAAGCATGAAAAACCCTCACAAAATCCCTCAGCACCATCAAACCAGATCTCATGTGATAATAAGGGTTATCATATTATTCACTTTGTTTCCATATGAGTATACTACCCCAAAAAAGGACACAAGAATAGAAAACCAAACTCTTTAGTTAGGACCTAACTTAACTTGCCTGATCACATCAAGTGTCCTCAGATGAATGAATTATAATGCATTTAACCACATACATGCCTTTTTTCAACTGTGTTACCCTTTGTGCTTCACTACAATATTCACTCTATTCAATGTTTTGTTTCATTTTCACTGCCCAGTGCATGACTTCACACACCATTTATTGCAGTATCAGAAATATTTGGTGTTGAGTATTACTTTCACAAGAGAACTTTCTATTAACCTCATCAGTAAGTTGACCTGCTTCACTTATAGCGTCATTTGCATTTAGGATGAGCATTATGCCTGCTTCCAGCATGAGCAACAGGCAGTATATAAATGTAGGTGGCTATTATGGAAACTTAGGCCCTTATTTTCCACAGTACTTAGGAAATGAAGTTATTTAAATATTCAAAGCACATCATCTCCTGACTCAAAGCACAGCTTCTCCTTGAGAAGACTGAGGGCTCAGCATATTTTCAAATCTGCCCAGAGCTGAGCACATGCAAGAAAGATGCATATTTAGTGCCGACCACCTAAAAAGCTGAGTGACATGCGAGCATCACATGGGAAGTGGGTGGTAGAGCGCAAGGGCAGAATTCAGCTCTTTACAGCTGCCTTGGTCAGGAAACTATTTTCTGACTGTGATCCTTGCCCTGTTCCATTCTCACCATCCATTTTCTCCTACCAGCAAGACAGCAATCCCAGCAGCACCTCTATGAAGAATCCCTCATAAGAGTTAATTAAAAAAGGGTCCAGTAGTAAAACTGTAGGCAGTTGCAAAGCTGAAGTCCATGGGATGATGCATACACAGCCAGGCAACCAAGCTACACTTGCCCAAATAACTTGAATGTTAGCATTTCTAACTTCTGCACCATATCTTCTGCACCTGTAAGTACTCCTTCAGGGTTTTTTGGTATGCCATTTATTGTGTTTTGGAAAAAGCAACAGCAACAATAACAAATCATCGCTTGATATCATGACTGCACGCATGATGAAGACAGGGCAAGCAAACACTCTGCAGGCCCAGAACAGATCTGCAGCACCTTGAGCTCACAAGGCAAGCAAAACCAGTCAAGACAGCCACCTTCTAATATGGGTTCACTTCACAGATATTATGATGGGCTGAAAGGCAATTAGTCTCTAATCTTTGCTTTCATTCCTAAATAAGACTCTTTTTGGAAAAATATATGCCCCCCTGCCTCCTCTTAAGCACAGCATGCAGTACCCCTACCTACAAAAACTTGGTAAAGATGGAAGCAAATGAAAATCAGATTTCATATTCATATTGAGAACTGCTGGTATAAATTGTAAATGGTACCCTAACTGTTCATCTTTAAATATTACCTTCTTCTGTTCTTTCCCCTTTATGTGGGTTGTCAGCTTTACAGGCCACAATTCTTATGCATTCAGACTTATATATATATATATGTATGTGTATATATAAGTACATGTTTCTACATGCTTATCTTATATATAAATAGTTTTTTATGTTATATATACACATAAATATAAAGGCTTTTGCCAAAATTTCATTAAAATATTACTAAATCAGACTTTGGGGAGGAGGGACAGGGAAGAAAATATTTTATAATTTATGTAAATGAAGCATCCATTGTGGATGCGTTGGAAAAGAATAAAGTATCCATTTTGGAAAAATGGGAATTTGATGAAAAACTTCTCAAGTAAATGTGAAATACATTAAAAAAATATACTGCAATGGCAATCTCTGATTCTTTGGCACCATATTTCTTGCTGAACTCATTTATGGACTACTAGCACAAGCTTCAATACAAATGGAATGTAATTAAACATCCCCAATTCAAGATGCCTGTGAACTAAAAATAATAAACTCATTCATTTATCAAATGAAAAGCCAGACCTTACGAACTGGGGATTTCATACAATGATGCTTCCCACCTTCGCTTTTAGGTTCCCTTCATGCTATTAAGATGTGTAGTAAGCAAACACCTGATCACATTACAGAGGACAGATTAGTAAACCAGATCTACTGTGATCCAACAATCTTACTACAGGCAATAAAACTAAATGATTTTTAATTAATCTTTGAAGTAGTGCTTTTCTCCATAGAAAGACACCTGATCCTGATTGAAAGTTGCTATGAAACAACTCCTGTGTACGGCAGTGTAAGGTTCTGCTGTTGTTATCCTTCCTATAAAAACTTGCAGCTTTAGTTTTGAATTAAATTTATCTAACCTTCCTGCCCCGGATCTGCTTATGGATTTGTTTGC
Source organism: Melopsittacus undulatus (assembly GCF_012275295.1). Taxonomy (NCBI): domain Eukaryota; kingdom Metazoa; phylum Chordata; class Aves; order Psittaciformes; family Psittaculidae; genus Melopsittacus; species Melopsittacus undulatus. The sequence goes on along the minus strand of NW_022994427.1, from coordinate 20,642 downwards.
TTAACCTATGGGCCTGCTATTGCAGAACCGTTCTTTGTGTAGGAGCACAGAGGCAGAAGAAGGTCATGTCTTCCAACTCTGGCCTTGTCTTTTTGAAGAGAAGCACACCCAGGTTTCTCAGCTCTTCTCTGATTTTTTTTAATCAGAAGATCTACTTGCAGCAGTTCCAATTTATGAACCCAACTTGTGGGTGCCAAACTAAACAATTACTGTAACTTAATACAGAAATCATACAACATCCTGACTGCTGCAATACATTTTTCCTCTGCTCTATGCTTCCTGTTTACAAAATCACATTTGTATTAGCTCTTTTCACCAGGAGTATTTGGGAACTCCTGGATACCAGAGCCACCCTTCGTTATTTTGTTTCTGGATGCAAGACTTCATATTTGACTGTATTCAAATGCACATTTTGTTAGCTTGCTACCACTTGTCAAGTGACCCATATTGCAGACTTTCTTCATACAAAGTTCAATTTCATATCACAAAACACCAAAGAGCATATGACGAAATAAGTAACTCTGTTCTATGTGAAACTGTTGCTCAGTAATTCCCCATTGAGAAGGCATTAATTAGCCAGTGTTAACATAGCACGTATGTATCACTTTGAGTTTGCCTTGTTCTGTATTTTTAAATTCTGTGCAAAACCAGCCCCAACTGTTGGTCCACAGGACCATCTAAAAACTTTTCCGGATGAACAACCGTCATGGGTCCAATTACACCTTCAATACGACAGTACTCAAATCCTCATCATTTTCTCTCTCTGCATATACATTTCACTGTGCAGAAAGACCGGAAGAAACATGCACAAATTGTGACAGCAAACGTGTTTTTATTTAGACTATGGTTAGAGAGCTCTTTCAAGGAGAAGAAAGTCTCAATCGTTACCCTCTGTTCTCAAGTCTGTTTCTGTTTGGGTTTGGGGTTTTTTTTAATGGCTCTGGGTTAAAAGAACAAAACCAAAAATACTCTTTAAAAAGATAAGATTGTTCTGTCCTTGCACAGCTACTTCTGGGGAGGAGGAGCTGGACAGCAACTCTGCACTTAGTCACCCAAGGTTTATCTGACCTCTGTTGTGGAACATACTGTACCTTAGCATATTACATGAAAACTACTAATTGCTCCTCCAGATAAAATCGGAGATGATCATGTCAAATAAACTGTATTGGCTAGCATGAATCATATTGCACCTTTTTTAATTCCTGGTTAACCAAGTCCTTGGTCAGCCTTTTCAAGATTTTATCTAAGTTTAGAGTCAGGCTGTTAAGTCTAGAATAAACAGCTCATCCTGCCCAAGACAATTAAACTTCTTCCAAGTATATCTGGATTTTCCACACGTGACAAGTTTGGGGATAGTGGTGGAATAACAGAAAAATCAACAGAACTCTGCAGAAAATACCATGAAATTTTAGACAGAATTTGGCAAACTAACCCCTTATGCTTAATGGCTCTGCTGTTTCATAGCCTGCTGAGCCAGGAAAGGCAAGTGGTTCAGCACCAGCTCAGGATATCAAAACACACTGAGTTGTTTTGGGGTTTTGTTTGGTTAAAAAGAAAAAAGCAGCAAATACAATTCCTCATTTTCTGCATTGTTAATTGCTAAGTTAACTTTCTCCATGGGTTGCTCTGATGCTTCTTTTCTTACAATCACAAGCTTTCAATTATAGATTTGTCTTTCCCCCCCTCCACTTTTGATTTGTTACACACCATTTCCAAACTGGCTTAATTTTTTCCATAATATTAAAAATTTTAAACTATCACTTTCTTCTGTGGGGTGTTGTTGTTGTGGGCTTTTTTAAGCCATTCTTTTTCAAAACATGTAGCTAATCATTTGCATATTTCACACTTTCTGCAGTGTAAAATACATAAATATAAAGCTAGGTAAACATAAGTCTGTGTAGATAGAAAGGACGGGAAAAAAAGAGTACCTAACTGGTTCAGACTTGATCATGCCTTGAAACTTGTAGCACTTTTAGTTGTGTGTTTTATCTTTCCTTATTTCACACAGTGGGATGTAATGCCTTTTATTCAGAGCAGGACGCAAAATGTCTTCTGGAAGGAAGTTTCCATCTCTGTGTTTAGAACACTCAAAGTTACAATACAACCAGAGGAAGACTTAGTATGTACTCCTCAGCTTGAAATCTCCCACAATATCCTCCTCTCCTCTTGCTCATCTCTTGGAGGGTCAATCATTCTCATCTGTAGTGTGACTTTCATCTTACACTCTGTCATAAACATTTAAAAGCATTCCCCTGAGGGTTATCTGAAAAAAATCACAGATAATTAATAACACCATTGCTGATAATGTCAGATGTCCTCAATACGCTTAGGTCTGTTTCAGTTTTCCAATCATAAATCTACATGTGAGGTGGAGGGATCTTTTGGTGGTGGTGCGTTTGGGGGGGGTTGTGTTGGTTTGTCTGTTTGTCAAAGCTTACTTTATGGAAGCAAATGCTCCTCAGAGTAGATTTTGGGGTAAAACATTATTACGTTTTCACTCACATTTTTCACACAAAATATTCACTGAATTTGCAGTATTGCTTAGCACACTACCTACCAATTCCCTTACAGCAAAAGATGAATCTCAAAAGTCTCTTTTCACCAAGAAACTGAAAAGAATGGGACAAAAATCTATAATTTTTTTTGTGTTTTTTTTTTTTTTTTAGTAACTCCTATAGATTCCTCACCTAAAACACTATCAGTCATTAAGTTTTTTAAAAAATCTCATCAAGTGCTTTTTGATCTTTGGATTGTTTTGTGTTATACAAGTTGTTCACTTTTTTAGCACAGGAAAAAACCTAATCAGTGATTGTATACATAGTTGAGTTTTTTCCCTCCCTTCTTTGCTATATATTTATAACCTGGATCAGATGTCCACACTGGAAACAGCACTCTAAAAAGTCCACAGTGATTTCACAAGAGATGCCTTAACTTGATCCTTGGCTCATTTCCATCCAGCTGCCTTTTGGGGAAGAAAGTTCACTTCCTTCACCACCCTTCATTTTATTGGAATGGAAAGTGAACCAAAGGGAAACAGGAAGATTCCAACCACAACACAAAGGAAAAAGAAAAAAATCATCTCCAAATGAGAAGCAGAGAATGGCGAAACTGAGGACTACTTTAGGGGGTTTTCTGCAGCACAAGTTAATCACAGCTGTACTCAAATTAGTGCAAGTACAGAATTACCATCTGCATACCAACACGCAGGGCATGAGGACTTCATCACTGCTCAAAATTGAAGATGAGCATCGCTAAAGCCCTCCAAAATAATTTGACTTTGTTTTCAAAGAATCACTGAATCCCTAAATTTTGTCAGCATCTTCTGTGGAACGTGGTCATAATTCCATAAAAATGTGGATGGTTTGATTTGCTGATGGCATCAGTTAAGGACAAAAATGCTTTGGCTTGGAAATGGTTGGCACCCCGCATCCCTGCTCATCAACTCCAGTGTATCATACCCACCCCAGCCTGTTTCCATCATTACTCATGTACTAGAGAACTGCCATGCTTACAAAAAAAAAAAAAAAAAAGTGTTATTAAATTAGCATTCTAATCTGTAAAAAAAAAAGCAAACAAAAACAAGCAAACCCCTCCCCCCCCCAAACCATTAAACTTTGTTTTCCTTATTAATAAAATGAATAAAACAGCAAAGCAGGACAATGGAATATCTGTCCAAGAGATATAAACAACAGAAGCCAGGCTGATCTCTTTTGTTAAGGAGAGAGGAGAAACAAGGAAAAATGAAGCTGTGCTCTCAAAGTAGAAAAAGACTATTTAAAGAAAGGTGTTTTATTATAGAAGTTGTAAGACATTTTATAAATTTTCAATTTTTTTGAGAATTTAACAAAACTTTAACTAAAAGCAACAAATATCAGATTATCGCACTTGCAATTTGACTGACGTAAGGAATGCTTTAAATGAAAACCTTTCCAAAGCAGTGACAATGTTAGAAACAGATATCAGATAGTCCTAAGATTTGCCAAAGAGGCTTCATCTCATCACACAACAAACGAGTTTCTGAGTTAACAGAAAATACAACATATTCGCAGGCAAAGAAAATTCCATTTCTTCCCAATTATCTAAACAAATAGATAACATTACAAATACGAAGCAGTAGTCCTATGGGAAAAAGCAAACAAACTCCTCATTAAAAAATGTCCTTTGCTAAGCACTTCTACATACACTGGAAAAGTTACCAGCCTACAGATGCTATTATGCAACCCTTATAAACATATATGCATGCTGATTTTCATATACAGTGGGGAGTGGTGAGACACAATCAATGATCTAATTAGTATCAAGACTCAAGTCTTATACAATTTCCCAGATGGAGAAAATCAAGACATTATATCACTCTACAAAACAAAAGGGATATGAAAGATTTAGATGAGCCTAGCTTCATACACCAACTCTGACTGTGACAGCAGACCGATGATTCCCAGAAAGCTGAAGCATCTTTGCCCTGCAATTGCACCTGACTCTTCTTTCCCCACTGCTGTGTATGGAAAGTAAACCTCTCTGCTCTGACACCTGGACACAAACTACTTGAAAAGTCTTATTAGCACAAAAAAATAAAAACATTTACATGGAGGATTACACCCAAATAAGGCACACCTACAGAACGCCTTCGAAAGAGCCTACAAAGTAACAAATGAATTTGCAAGCCTGTTCTGAATTCACTTTTGTTCTGAAGCAACTTTAGTCCATCATCTCAGGCTAGGCTTTGGATTCACTAGCGACAATGTCACGAACCTCTGAAATCTAAATTTATCCGTTAATTCAACATGAAAACAACAAATTGCTGACTTCAAACAGCCACCTTATTTAATGCAGATCGCTGAAGGTAAAGCTAATTGTAAAATAGTATGTGCTTGCTAAACAGTCATTCAACAAACACTGTGACTAACAAATCTCACTTTCCTACGTGTGTAAAGCTCTTCCCATGCTCAAGACATTTATGAAATCACCCTAACTTACGCCAGATCCTTCAAGTCTCACTTTTTCTTCTTCAGTTAAAGTACTAATAAAGTCTCTCTCCTTTACTTGACCTTCTGTTTTTATAAATGTCTTTGAGACATTTATTCCTCCTCCCTTCGAGATATTTGCCAATATATATTAAAAGGGCTAATAATTCAAAACTAACAAGAGATAAAGCCCTAAGACAGGCAGACAGCCTAATCATAATCATTCCTTTTAATGCAAAACAACTTTAATCATTGAACTCTTGAGTTTATATGGTCATTATTAGATCCTTCCTAGGAGAAAGGTATCTTGGTACATAGGCAAAGCATGGCAACTTTCATCACATTTGTACTGTACTACCTGCAACTCTCAAAAGCTGATTAGAACAGAGAAAATGCACTGGATCACAGAAAGCCTGAAATTCTGGAAGCACCCAGTTGAGGTTCTGCCTTGACTGGAAATTAAGAGTGATGTTGGAACTGTTACGTATTTTGACCTAATTAACTCCTTACTAAAAACTCTAGTGAAGACAAAGCAATTGTTCTTCCAAAAGTGCTAAACCTCAGAAGTTAATGCTTAAGCTTCCCCCTAGGCTTTAACTCCATTAACTAGAGGTGTTAATTAGATCGAGCTAGGTAAATCAGTCAGGATCACACCTTTAAAGCCTGGATTAGACAAGGCCTAACCCTCATATATATTGAGCAGATAGATTTATTAGCATGCTTATTAGCATAACTGCCTAGAAAATATCCCCACTAGGCTTGTAAGCATCAGCACCTGTAAGGTGCAAGAATATAAACAGATTAAAGGTTTATTGCAACAAAAAGAAGTGATGACACTTTCCTTGGGCTAAGTGAATACATACCAGTTAAACTCAACATACACTTTCCTTTAACTGGACATAGGCTACCATCTTTCAGTGTTACTTAGACCGATAAAGCTCTAGCTGTAATATCTCTAACTGACACCTTCAGCAAGGTATTCTCTGGTACTGGGTTTGGCTTCTGAACTCAATGATAATTTCAAACACAGTCCTGATATACAGAATTACATCCATAGCGCTGTGCATTCGTTGCAATATCAGCCAGATTTTTACTGAGGGGTAATCTATTCTGTACACTTAACAAAAATAATGGCAAAGGGGCAATACATTTAACAGGTTAAGAGTATGCACAGAATCTGAGGTTTAACTGAAAAAAAACTTGCTTGCACTCTACAAATACAATTTCCTTACTCCAGACTAAATAAGACTCTAGAGATTCTAACTGAGAAGAAAGAGCAGCTCATTACTTCCTGAACATTTTAGTAACATGTGAGTAGCTCTGTGGTGGGCAGAGTAGGGGCCAAGCAGGCAAAACCTGCGTTTTCCTTGAACTACAGCTTCAGGTGCAAAATCCCAGAACAGCAGCATTGAGAGCACAGACTATGTCAGAGATTATTACCAGAAGGATTTATCAATTTAGTATTTCTATTTTTTTAAAAAAGATAGAACTCCGGATTACCTTCTGCACCAGGAGTTCTCCAGCTTTGTGAAGTTGAGCAGTTTTACTTGAGGTTATCACACCACTGGGAAATCTTGCTGCAAAAAACTTTGAGCAGATTAAAATGCTGTGGTTTTTCTAGAGCTATCTTGCTGGAAACAGTCCTTACATTCATAGCCCTCTGAAGATGTTAAGCATGTGCCAAGACTCCTATTTTAGGCTCATCTTCCATCTATCTCCCTTATAAGGACAAAGTTTTCCAAGTTTGAATCAATCCAAAGCACTGATTGTATATGAAAAATATCATGCTGAAAGCCTAATTACTGAATAACGATTAAATTAGTTTTCCTTAACTTTTGCAAAATAATATAAATTATTAAACATATAAAAGCAAAATGACAAGTTCAGTTTCTCTCAACCAGTACTACCTCCTTTCAGAGTCTGAACCCAGGACTGAGTGCAATAACCACTCTTCACAGAGCTTAAGAAGTGCATACTTTAATAGTTTTCTAATTTCTTCCCTTATCCAACAAGTAGTCCAAATACAGGTTTTTATAGGAGATTTTTCAATGAACTGTGGTAAAATTACATTCTTATAGTTCTAAACTGATTGTTCTAAAATGTTGCATTTATAATTATTTTTTTTAAATCTGCTTCGCCTTAAACAGAAAAGACATAGCAGTGCTCTAGCCAAAAATGTAAAAGAGTATTTCTATAAACTGTCCGTCTCTTAGGTGAGTTAAGGCAAGACACCAATTGTACGCATGTAGCGCCTCACAAATGATGTAACCAGCAGCAGAATTCCAGTCTTATCAGAGATTTGAATGCTTTCCTGAAGAACAATGCACTCAGTTTTTCTTCCTACTGAATCTTTCTTGCCTTGGCAAGTCATGAAACTTTGGCTCCAATATCATTAATACTTAGATTTGATCTGATAATATTTGAAAATAGCTAGATTTTCTAACATTGGCTATAACTTCACCATTCCCATTCATGAAGCAAAATAAAACAGGATAAAAAGTGGAAAATAAAAACACTTAAAAGGTATTGCATTCACCACCTTGTTATATCTTTGCAGATTTAACATAATATTGGGGGAAAAGAAAAAAAAGAGAGATGCTAAACTATGCATATCTCATTCAATTAGCAAGAGTTACTATTTGTAACTAAATTATAATTTGAAAGCCTGGCAGATTTTGGAGTAGGGGCAAGGTGATCTGATATTTTAGTTTGGTTTTTAATATATCAGTCTAGAAAGTAAAACACAAACCAAAAACATCACCCTCTCACCACCCCCCCCCCCAAAAGAAGCAGATCTAACTCAAAACAAGATCCTAAAACAGTAACCATTTTCCATCCCTGCCTACAGCTGAAATATCCAACCCTTATAGCCTCCTCCTCTTCAATATGCAGAAATTGTGGTTGTAGCTAAAAAAATGCTTTAGTCAACTGAAAACAAGAAAGCATTCCACTGTATTTTCAATTTGGCTGTATCTTTATGGCCAAACTTTGTTTGCAACCTTTACAAGTCAAACTGTTTCAAGCAGATGGGAAATCAACATGGTATTCAATAGAAGGCCAAAAACCTGTTTTAAGGCAGTAACATGAAGAAAGTATTACTCTACTGAATCACAATTATGGTAGCAAGAACTTTCTAAAGATCATATCCAAGATAACCGAAAGACTTGAAACATGAATAAACAATTACAGACTATAAAGACAGGCATCTTGCCATTCTGCAGAACAATTAGGAATATTAAATTTTTCGAATCTACTACCAAAAATCCAACTGTTGTATCTAACTCACCCACTTATCTAGTTTTTATCTGTGATGAATTCACCCTTTCAACATTTGGTAGCCTTCTCCACACATAATAACTCTACTTAACTATTTAATGTACTCTTTAATATGCAAAGTGTTGTTACATATTTTATAGAAGAAAAAATTTGAGTCCAGATGTTGGGGGCATCACTCCCTCTACAGGTGAATGTAACTGGAGAGCTATAAATCCTAGGATTTTTTCATCACTCAGGAAAGATGGGGATACTAAAGTTCCAAAGTCTTTCTTATATTAAAAGTTTATTTGAAAGGTTATTTTACAACCACTACACCACTACATAATTCCTCAAACCTCACTGTTGTCTAGTAAATCTGCAGAAAACGGTGAAATTTTGCCATGTATGCCAAAAGTACACAAGTGCACATTTCCGGCCTATTCTCAGTTCTTTGCAGGATGATTCCCTATCTCGAGGAAGGCCAGAGGGGATAGGCATGTTACAAGGGGATGCCATTGCTTATCACTCCTCCTTAGTACATTCTCTTTTAATTTCAGTCTTCATGAAAACTAAAAGTCATGAGGCTTTTTTCAATAAGTTAATTCTGCTACAACTAGATCAACTTTTCATGTGAAGAAATAAGAAACACACAAGAGGCCCCCCGTGAAATTGACTGTACACACACCATAACAACAACAATCTGTTCAGGCATGCTTGAAACCCTACAGGTTTTGATCTTTCTGTTTACATTTTTAAACCAAAGGACATGGCTTAGAACATGGAAGTGCGTAACAACTACTTAAGAGTCAACATGCAGGCAGGAGTTAAACTGCAAGGTCTATCATGCAAACAACTACTGTGTCCTTGGATCAGATGAAACTCACTTCTGCAGAACTGAACTATCCATCTTGTCCTCTATGATCATGGTTGAGGACCTGGTCCTTAACAAAGCTAGATAAAACAGGTCAGTAGATAATAAAGTTTCCAAGGTATGTGACACTCGGTAGAGACAACAGAGGTTAAGGAGGAGACTAAATTATGCTCTCAACCCAAGCAGCAACCCAAAGAGATCCTTCCACAAGGCCTGTATTTCCACAGACAACTTTTCCTTTGGACAGAGAACGAGTAAACTTAGGACCTTCTGTAAACATCTAGCATACTACAGAGATATTTGATTTAGGAAGACGTGTCAACATCACTTCAGTAAAATAACCTTGCTTTTCAGTAAACACAGTCAAAATGAAATTTCTAAGACACACAAGGACTCTAATATTTCAGTCAATCACAAATCCAGAAACCTTTCTTGACTTCCCAAAGCAAATTTTGCCACACATATCACTGAAAACTTAGGAAAATGAGCCAAATTGGCAAGAAAGTCTCACAGCCTCTTCTTGCTCACAGTAAGAGCATCTGAGCTTGGCATACATCAACTGTACTTTATGGCCAAGCATTCTATTGTGTAAAACATTTATGAATAATTTCTTTGTATTTAAATTAAAAATTCAAATCTAAATACAAGGCTGCATACCACAAGGGTTGTTTTAATTAGTGTAATGAAATTAATTCATATTAAATGTCAGCCCATTTAACCCAACCAGAACCCGTGTGTCCAACAGATTTTGAATAAAAATGCCATCAGACCGTATTAGTGACAGAAGCCATACCAAGCACCTAGGAAATACAGAGAGGTCTTATTACGAAAAGATAGGTTTAGTTTTAGAAGCAGTATTTTGACATGGGTAGGAGTGAATTAGCATTATAGCAAGTGAATAAATTAATCTGAAAAACAAAAACTACAGCCATGTATTATTAGCAATGCTACATACCAAGTTGTTTCCAGCAAGACCGCGCCACTTAAGACATAATCTTTTCATAATTCAGCCACACAGATCCCAGAGGCTCAACCCACATTTCCTGATTTCTATAACAAAGAGTGTCATTAGCTACCAACATCATCAGGAATGCAGTACTACAGTAACCATACTTAAAGAAACCTTTCATCTAGTTTGAGAAAAACAACAGCATGGTGAGACTGGTATGACAAGTTAATCAACTTTTAAGCTATTAACCATTAGCTTCAAACAAGACAGCTCAACTAGTAAGCACAATCATACATGTACAGAACCCTTGCTGAACTCAATTTAATTAAAGTATTAAATGTTCAGTTTAGTCTGCTTATTCAGATTCTTGACTTCAGTTTAGTCTGCTTATTCTAATTCTCTACTTCCTTTTGTTTTCATTTGATTCATATATCAAGTAATGCATAATTTTGTATGATTTAGCTGCTAAAGCAAAGTCTCGAATGAGGTTTTCCTTGCTACACAACTCTACCACTGGATTTTTACATAGACATGGATTCAAATTCATTTTACTAATAAACTGCTGCTCAAGCAAATCTATGCTGTTGGGTTGGGGTTTGACTTTTCTAGGTCTTATCTTGCTCTGCAAGTTGTGTTTAGCTGTTGATTTCACTAAAGCATTAAAATGTTTCTTCTATACTTAGAGTCAGTTGAGTCCTTACAACTCCTACTAATCTCCTTTAATTCCTTACATTCCTGTATGTAATTTTGCTATGCCACAGCAGTGTAGCTGCAATGGGAACCAAGAGCTCTGTATACGAACCCTCTAACTATGTCTCTTCTTGTTGCATCCTCTGCCATCTTAATATGTTCTATTAAAACAATATTTCTGCTTATTCTTTTACCTTAATTTGCCCTTACATCCCCTTTTTCATAAGGCAGATACCTAGAACAACATGCACGGCTGAGGAACACACTGATATAAACAAAGAGACCTTAAGCTCCTCATGTAAAACACACAAAAATTGTACAGTATTAAAAAGAAAAACAGGAAAAATTAAAAACACATACAGCTGCTGAAGAATATTGTTCCTTCTTCACCTGAGTGGATGCAATATAGGCTGGGAGATTCAAGAAATGGCTTTCAGCACCTCCACAGTTAATTTGCCTGGAACATAACCTCCACTTCCAATACCGCTCAGACAACTAACACTTCTCATTACGTACCCAAGCTGGCTTGTGGTACTACCATCGATTTCTTTGCAACACGTGTGCACTGAGTTTCTAGAGATCAAAGGTTAAATAACAGAGATAATTCTGTTGCAGTTATCTGTAATTTGTTCACATGTATGTTGATTATGTTGGCCAGGCTGGTGGAGTAAAACCACTTGCTATTCCACTGCATGACTGAGAAGCTCTGAGTACAGTTCAGCCAAATAAAAGTGTTGAAGGTAGTACTGCTGGCAAAGACCTTGATTTTCTTTACCTGCAATTCCTTCTCTATTTTGTTTACCAGCAGTGTTGATATGAATGGCTGCATCAGTAAAATCTGCAACCTTCTGGAAATTACCTTCTAAAACCTTTTTGTTTAAGTAGTTAAGATTGATTACATTTACCTTTGCTTGTTTAACTTCACAGAAATAGAAAGAAAATTACCTGGAAAACAATTTAAATATTATTTTCAGAAATCCTGATTATTTTTATTTTTAATATATTTTTAAATGAAAACTAGAAAGCTCCTCAGTCTTCAGTGGCACTCTTCTCATTACCTTGCCTTTTTTCCCCCCTTAACTGATTCTTCAGTCTCTGAACAGCAACTACGCTTAGTCACTGAAGTTGTCTACTCGAGGAGATTAAGACAGTTCCAGTCATACCCTGATTAAGTCTACACACACCAAACAAATCAACTTTAATTACAAAGTTATCAAATGTATTTGCCTTTACAATTTTAATAAACTTTTTGGGTTTCAATATGGATACCCAGGGAAGCAACACATGCAAAACTACAACATACCTGCCAGTTGCAAATTTTGACCCAACTGGCCTGTGTCCATCACGGCTGAAAAAGAGAGAATGTCATACGAGATATCTGAGAAATGAAAATCAGGAGCAGGCAACTAAGACATCCTAAAGCTCCCTCTTTCAATACACATCTCAATTGTTCTCAAAGACCCTGTTTAGAATTAAAGCCTCGCTGTTCTGAGAGCTGCACAAACATAAGGTGACAGCCTCTCTCTTGCAAGGTTTGCCAGGAAAGTTAATGGCACCCTGCAGGGGTTTCCTATTACTCTCAAGACTGCTGTTTGCAGGGTAATAAGAATCTGGTTAGAATTTCTGTAGGTTTGGAAAATACTATAATCTTCTAGTATACCTCACCATAATTCTTTGTCCAGCAGTTAAGTACATAATACACACACACACTAGAATGAAGACATCTAACTACCAAACAAATGCATTATGCCTAAAAGCTTCAGAAACAGTGATATTTGAACCCTGTAATTTCAAGACTTGCTTTTAAAAGACTGAAGTTTCTAGCAACTTCAGGACATTTGTTTGCCAAAGTTGAATTTGGCCCAGTGAGAGCCAGGCCATTGAGATCAAAATGACAGGCATACCCAAAAACATCAAATCACAGTATCTTTTCAACACAGTCTCAATGTCAAACAGCAACAATGAAAAAAAAGACATAATACAAAGCCCTATTGAGGTCAATGGGACATTTCAAATAACACTGCTATGTACTTTCTAATGAGACTTGTAGTAACCCTTATACTCAACTGCCTAACTCCTTTCATCATAAAGGATCTTGAAACCTTTTCAAGCAGAAGTGCTTACACCTCAGTGGTTTACAGTATACCTTTGATATTCAGCAGAGGAAATCCCCATGGGCTATATAACTGTTTTCATTTTGTCCATGAAATTCCTTTCAGTTTTGGATGATGTATAAGCTGTTAAACTCCAAATTTTTCTCCTCTCTTGCATTCCTGCAAATTTTTTGGCAGCATACCATAGTCATAACCAGCGATTATAAAGCTGGGCTCACTTCACCACCAAACAGCAATGGAATTACCAGAATAATTTTAATTGGTCAGTAGAAAACTCTTTCCTCCCGCATCTTCTCAATTTGCCTTCCAAAGTCACTATGTAGGTCAGAAGATTCCTTACCTCCAACCATGACACAGTGATCCTAAATACCCAAGTACAATGCACAGCTACAGCAGCCAATGTTCCACAAGGTGGTAACAAAGAGAATAATTTCCTTAAGTCCTGAACAAGGCAAATGACTGCATGTCCAGTCATGACCAGAATTTTCTTACCCATCCATCCTACCAAAGACTGATGTCAGACAGTTATGTAGTTCAGTTGAATACTCTAAGACATCAATGCTGCTGTTCAAAATTACAACCTTATTGTTTCCCAAAAATTAAGCCAGGAATGTTTCCTGCACAAGTTTGTCAGAGAACGTAATTTAGGTTACACACGCAAGACTTTGAAACATGGGAAATGGTAGCTTGACAATCATCAGTGCTGCTTTGGATATTCTACAGTGTCATGCAAACACATTCTGATTGAGCTTTTTTTACTCATGTAATACCATTCTTTCATTATTATCTTTACCATGCAGAAAAACAATATACAAATGTCTGAAAAGGGCAAGTGAGTACAGCAAGCAAATACAAGCAGACCAGGACACTCCCATTATAACAACTTCCAGATGAAGAACATACTCTCATTCAAATACTCTCAATTCATTACCATAGGAAGATTTCTCCTGGTAATGTGTTGTTTTTTCTCAAGATGCCAAACACTTATTAGTATTAATGACAGAAAGCAGCTTTGCTCTGGGGAACCTTGAACTCTGAATTCCCTTTCCCCCTGCCCTCCTGCTTCAGAACAGAGAAGCATAGAACAAAGGTTTATGCTACAAGAGAACTCACAAGTGCCAGTACCACCAGGATACAAACTACATTCTTCTGCCTCAAAAGGAAGGACACAGATTGCTTCACCACACTTTGAATTAAGAATAAGATACAGCCCACATCCACAGCTGAAGATTTCAACTGATCCTACCTCAGGAAATCTCAGAGCTGCAGCTGCTATCCAAACTAGAAAGAGACTCTCAAAGGGGCAAATAGCCTGCAATTTTCTTGTTGCTTCAAATTGTGTGGAGTTATATCTGTCATCTAACCCTTATCCCCAACTGGGGAAATTTACACTGCAATCATTGCAATACTACCAAGAATCACAGAATGACTGAGGTTGGAAAGGACCTATGGAGGTCATCCAAGTCCAACCCCCTGCTCAAAACAGGTCAGCTAGAGTGGGCTGCACAAGATTATGTTCAAGTGGGTCTTGAATATTTCCAGGGATGGAGACTCCACATCACCTGTTGCACTTTGGAACATGAAAGATTAATCCAACTTTAGAATTATACATTAGTCAAAGCCACTTGAAAGAAACCATCTTTCCTGAGCACAGTCACCAGACTCTTCAAGCAAGACTTCTTCCCAACTCTACTTATATTCATATAATCTATCTACAGGCTAGAGCTCAGTGGCTCTGTATGGTTTCATTAAAGCATTCAAATTGTTTACACTTTTAAAAGAAAAACTGGTAATTGCTATCTGTCCTATGCAATTCTAGAAGGGAGACAGACCTGATACAGTTCATAGTATACTCATTAATAAGAATAGCTGAACAAGACATGAGTAGCTCACTTGCAGAATATCAAAGAAAATGAAGATCTTCCCGCATGATATCCATGGTATCTCAACAAGAACTTCCAGAAAGCTCGAGGAAGTCCTGGCTAAAGTAAATGAGCAAATGAGCAAAGTCCTTAGCAAATGAGATGCTGGAATCTTCATAGACCTCTCAAAGATAACTGATTTTGCTTCAGATGGAACTGACAAGAGGACAAGGAAAAAGACATTATTTGCAAGGCAGACCAATTCAGTCCTGTGCTCCATCAGAACTTCTTATAAGAATAAAAAAGGAAACCAGGAAGACTTCTCAAAGTAAATTAGCAAGGACATTTCTCCAAGGGATGCCTAAGTGAAGAAGAAATCTGTCAAGATAAAAAAGTAGCGCTTTTCTATTATGACAGAGACTTGAGATACATGGAGAAAAAAACAACCTTGGTGGAAGACTCTAGCCCTGCATCAGACATCAAGCAGTCCTGGTAGAAGAAAACATCTTCATCAAGAAGTACCAGTATGTCACACTAACACTGCAGGAACAGTCATACTTTGACTCACTCGAAGATGAAGGATTCAGTACTGACTCAAAGATATGTAAACCTCCAGCCTTAACCTCACAGAACTGATGTAACTTTAACACAAGAGGTGTGCCTGCTTAGAGAAACCCTCATGAAATCTCTTATCCCCCTGTTTAGCCAGCTCTGTGAAAGCAAATAGTGTTGGGCCACACCTGGGAATCTTTGATCTTTCCTGCTTCAGGGAGGAGTAACCACCAGCCCAGACAGACAGATGGATGAAGTGGGTCAGAGCATTTCTTCATGGCATGAAGTTTCTTTCAGTCAATAGACCTCCTGTCTTCTGGAGCTGGTTCTTGTAACCAGAACGTGTGACAGAGCCAACTTCAAAGTGGGAGTCTGCTACTGAGACAGTAACTACAAGTCCCAGCAGCTCTTCATGAACTTTTCGATTAAAAATCATCTTAGATAGGTATCACAGACTTCCCACAAAATCCCCATTGAGAGCTTAGAAAAGGGGAGCTGGGGGAGTGGAATGCTAGAAACCAGGCCCCCTGAATGACTGTCATACAGCAAAAGGCATTTCAAAGACCAAATGCTTTGTTTTCAACTACCCTGCTTCTTTAGGGTTTCCCCAAGGCCACCAACAAGACAGGACCTGCTCAGTCTGCTGATAATGAGATACAAAAATCAGGTGCAGCCAGAGAGCACCCTCCAGCACACACACAGCCTCAAGCACCTCAGAAGCACACAACTTCTTTGCACAGCAAGACGTACAGCCTGGGCAGCTTAAGAGACAGCAGCTGCTAGAAACAGGGAGTCTAAGGGGCAAAATGTACATATGGGTATTCTCAGGCTAAGCACCTACTGATTGCCAGCAAACACAGATGGTACCAAGAAACAAAACCAAACCCCAGTGCCTCACATCTTGGTAAAAAACAGAGCTTAGCTAGAACTTCCCTAGCAAAAGTAACTCCTAACTCCCTTCAGGTAAAAAGGAGAGCACAGCTGTGACAGGGACAGCTGATGCTGCTTCATCTGCTGTATCTTTGTTGAAAGGCAAAGCACTGACACTCTGGGCAGCTGCACACATCTGGTGTTCTGCATGTGCAGCTACCATGGGCAATCTGGGCACACACCCAGCGTGCAAGGTTTCAACTCAACAAGAACACAATGAAATAATTACATAACAAGAAACTGCCTTTAAAAATCAAAGCCAAATGCCACTAGATTCAATAGGTCTGCTAATGTCACAGAAACAGCACCACAGTTACAATGAAAAATCCCAGCTTTGATTCATTGCTGCTGTTTTCAAGTATTTATAGTCTTCTTGATGAAACACATGTAAGAAACTAACAACCAAAACCTGAAAGCTGTCAGTATAAAAGCAATTCAGAATTCTTTCAACCCCTTTTCAGCAGAAGACTTGGAACTAGATAATTTTTCAGTTCCATTCCAACACAAACCATTCTATGATTCCATAAATTTAACCATATTAACCTTTTTTTCAATTACTGTTTGCAGTTCTGCAATTGTACTTTGATAATATCCCAGTTGGTATGTCCATAATAGTTAAAAAAAGCTGGGCTTGCTCAGGTTCCTTAAAGACTGAATCAAGGAAAAAAAAATATAGCAACCTTAATTTCCAGGTTAGGATACAGCCCTATTCAACAAAGCGTAATGTACTCAGTTAAATGTTACGTAAATGTTTTCTTCAAAAAAAGAGCATATATTTAATCACTGTTCTCAAAATCAGGGCCACAAAAACTCCATATGTGGAAATTTATTTATTGTTATTTTCAAGTGATTCCACATGTACACTTACTCAAGTGTAAAAACTGAAGTTTTTCAATACAGCACATCAAACATGAAAAAAGCTGGGGAAAAAATGCAGTAATAGTGGAAGATTTATCGAAGAAGAAAATCATGACAGTCACTGTTAAGATTTTTACAGTACTAACACTATTAAAATACATGTTCATGTTGTGGCCAAAAGAATTATATTATAGGCCTACAAATAAATGTAAAAAAGCAACAGTTTCCCAAATGGTGGTCCAAAAGGCCATGGTTGGCACATGGTCCTATTTAGAATATTTTTCCTGTAAGTCTCTATTAGAAGTGCATGGTGGCCTTGATATATTGACAGAGCAGAGCTTTTCCACTGTTAAAAAATTCTGGAAAAACCCAGCTCAGCTTAGGTTAAAAAAGTACATTTAAGTCAAACAGTTAATCTTTCCTTTCATACCTATTTAATAGCCATTAGAGATTCAATAGGAATGGTACTTAAATCAAAACTAGTAATTATTTAATAGTGTTTTCAAACATATTGAAGTTATTCTGGCAAATTGGGGTATTTGGAGCCATGTTCCTTATTTTATAGTGTGAAACGCAGAGGCTGCTCACACTAATCTATTATATAACCCTTTTTTACACCTGAAAAGCAAATATAAATTCTCAGGTTTTTCAAGACCTGAAGGCTCTCTCATTAATTAGCCTTATAAGCCATTAAAAGATGGTTTTTAAGCATCACTCAGACAACATTTTGCTTAAATAACTGTAAGGAAATACCACTCTATTCAATATTTAAATTTATAGTTTCAATGACTCATTGGAATTTTACAGCAGTATTTACTATCCTTGGCAAGCAAATCAGAAGCATCATTTTATTCCTTAAGTAGAGTTAAACTCTATACCAACGTGAGCATATAAAGCAAGATTTGTGAGAAACAGACCAGCTTTCATCTACCTAAAGTCAAATATGACACACAAGTGCAGGAACTAAGTGGGAAGTTATCATTCACTCTAGCTAAACCTGTGCACAGGAGCAGTTTCTGCCCACTGCAGAAATCGAGGAAACCTCAGCTCAAAATCTGTACAATAACAGGTATTTTTGCACTAAGCTGGCACAACAGCCTTTCAGGTTGACATAACACTCTTTTGAAAGTGGCATAGATCTATATATACTCCAGTGTGTACTGGACCACAATATTCATGGCTGACAAATAAACCCATGTTAAAGGGTCCATCTTCAGAAACAGCAAAACAAAAATACCTCAAATACAACATGCATCCCTAGTATTTCACATTTGGAACCTATCAATAGCTAAAGTTAACTCAAGGTACGCTTGTTACAAAGATACAGAACTGTAAGAAGAAAGGATGCTTTTTGTTCAGTCTCACCCACCTCCAGATGGGATTAAGGGACTTCAAATTGCTAAGAATCTTACTATTATTATTGTTATTAAACTTACTATGGCCTCATAATAACTATATCCTGGCAATAATAATACTGCTCCAGAACTGAGCTTCTCATCTTCCTGGTACCTACTAAGTTTACTTTTTACTTTGTCCACCTGATAAAAAGCCAACACACTTTGCCAAAATATACATATAAGATTGGCAGCAAGTAGGTATGTATGTTCCAGACTGTATTTTCTACAAAATAGTCAGATTTACACTGTACTGTAAAAAGTCTGATTTTTCTTCTTAACTCAGCTGTACTGTAACCTAACATTTTTTGCTGTTTATAGATTGATTGGCATTTATGTAGTTTTATGACATACAAAATGTTACTGCATACCATCAGGCACCAACCTTTGCACACATGCATAGTCTACCCAAAACTAAAGCCACAAAGTAGGAATAAAGCTGTATTTTTTCCTAACCAGTTTCAGAAATTATTTATTCAAGGTTAAAATATTATTTTTTTCCTGTAATGGCAACTTTTTCTAAGTTGGTTAAAATGTTTGCTGTTATCATCTCTACAGGTTGCTAAACACTGTCAGGGTACAAAGTCACAAGTTCTGTGGAATGGTGCTCTGCGTACTCTGCCACTGCCAACACAACTTCCTTAGGTAACACATGCGCCATACAAACAGCTGTAACTGCAGTCACAGGTCTGTGCTTCTAAGTTTTGTTAACAGAACACACAGTAGGTTCCACTTTACCATGCAAAGCACCTTCTGGGTTTCCTACAACCACAGCGTGTGCTAAGTCAGTGCACCAATTCCATGCAGCCAAGAAGGTTTAAACATAATCTGGGATGTCAAGAAATCACAGGATTTGTGAAGAATTAATGGAAAAGAGAACAGTGTTTCTCTGCTCTGTGATACAGTGAAGAAGCATGTCAACAGTCCCTCAGTTTTAGTATTCAAGTCTTTATAAAAATTATAAAGAATTTTTTTCTTTTCCCCAAAAAATATTCTTCCAAGTAGTATTGTTCTACATGTACATTGTACTTCCATTGATTTATCCTATTAGCAAAAAAATATATATGATAGCATATTTATTTCTATTCCTTGGCACACACATGCAATAAATCAGTTCTTGAAACAAGTCACCTTTTTAAGTAGGATTTCAAATATAGCTGGAAACATTCATGTTTGTCTCCTATGTTAAAAAGTTAATACAACCTATGTTAAAATGACAAGTACTGGCTGAGCATTCCTGCAAAACTCAATTGTGCTTCATAACATTCAGAAAAGCCTCAAATGGGAGAATAAGCAGTCTCCTGACAAATGAGCCTTCTTTCAGGGCAACGTATCCCATGTCTGACAAAATCTGCAATGTACACAAGGGAAATGGCAAAGATTGCTTAACACCCTAAAGATCAATACCTTTGCACAAGCAGCATGACCTAGGAAACTAAGCATGGAAATGGAAGCCAGCAACTCTTCAGTTTAATGCTGGTGCAGAAACAAACATGTATCTTCCTGCTTTCTTAATGAAAAAGACTGATGCAGAGTTATAATTACAAGTGTTGCAAAGTTCTCTGAAGAAATATATACGTCCCAGTAAAGCATGGAATTTTCTCAAGTAATGCTGCCTCCAGTTTTAGGAATTTTAGCAGAATAAGGAAAAAAATATATTGGATACTGTATCTCTTTCAAAAAAGAAAGCATTTCTCTGGGGCTTCAATTAGCTCAGCAAAGAGAACACATCTCCAAAGGGACATTCTTCCAAGAAAAAAAAAAGCATTAATGAATATGCCAAAGCAAATAAAAGCTCACACAAAATGACACTGAATGATAGGGCATTAGAAACATGGACAACTAGAGCAACAGCTCCAACTGTCAAACTTACCATTCGTATTTAAAAGATGGCATGATTTTGCTTCCTTCTATAAAGCAACAATATAAACATATACTGAAGTCCTCTAAAAAGCTAACTCCCCAAGCAAAATTTAAGTTACCAACCATGATCAGATTTTTTTTCTTGGGCTTATCTTACAACAGCTAATGAGAGATTTTAGGAAACACCATGTGAAAACATGATGAGAGAAGAACTATACAAGAAGAACTATACAAACAATTTTAAGAACATTCAGAACACAAAAAACCCCACAGATAACTTCATATCTGGCCTAAAAAAATGTCTTGCATATGTACCAGAGGTGCCCTTGGAATTCATTAA